>NW_027554044.1:20000-61733 GCF_045843805.1 Urocitellus parryii | reverse complement strand
TGGGTTAGGCTTAGGGTTCAGGTTAGTGTTCTTGTTAGGGATAGTGTTAGGGTTCAAGTTAGGGTTATTATTCAGTTTAGTGTTTAGGTTTAGGGTTAGGGTTACGGTTAGGGTTAGGGTTAGGGTTAGGGTTCGGATTAGGGTTAGGGTTAGTGTTAGGGTTCGGTTTAGGGTTAGGGTTCAGATTAGGGTTAGGGTTAGGGTTAAGGTTAGTGTTCGGGTTACGGTTAGGGTTAGGGTTAGGGTTACGGTTAGGGTTAGTGTTAGGGTTCGGGTTCGGGTTAGGGTTCAGATTAGGGTTAGGGTTAGGGTTAGGGTTAGGGTTAGTGTTCGGGTTAGGCTTAGGGTTTGTTTTCGGGTTAAGGTTATGGTTAGGGTTCGGATTAGGTTTAGGGTTAGGGTTAGAGTTAGGGTTTGGGTTTGATTTGGGTTTAGGGTTAGGTTTAGGGTAAGAGTTAGGGTTCAGGTTAGGTGTAGGTTTAGGGTTAGTGGTAGGGTTAGGGGTACTCTTAGGGATAGAGTTAGGGTTAGGGTTACGGTTAGGGTTAGTGTTAGGCTTAGGGTTCGGGTTAGGCTTAGGGTTTGTTTTCGGGTTAGGGTTAGGGTTAGGGTTAGGTTTAGGGTTAGGGTTCATGTTCGGGTTAGGGTTGCGTTAGGGTTCAGGTTCAGGTTCGGGATCGGGTTCGGGTTCTGGTTAGGGTTAGGTTTAGGGTTCGGGTAAGGCTTAGAATTAGTGTTAGTGTTAGTGTAAGGGTTAGGGTTCGGGTGAGGATTAGGGTTAGGGTTCGGTTTAGGGTTAGGGTTCGGATTTGGGTTAGGGTAATTTTTAGGTTTAGAGTTAGGGTCAGAGTTAGGGTTCGGGTTTGGATTCAGGTTAGGGTTACTGATATGGTTAGGGTTAGGGTTTTGGGTTAGGGTTAGGGTTAGGATTAGGGTTCCTTTTAGGTTCGGGTTAGGTTTAGGGTTAGAATTAGGTTTCGGGTTAGGGTTAGGGTTAGTGTTAGGTTTAGCGTTAGGGTTATGTTTACAGTTTGGTTTAGGGTTCGGGTTTGGGTTAGGGTTAGGGTTAGGGTTAGTGTTAGGTTTAGGTTTAGTTTTAGGGTTCGGTTTCGGTTAGGGTTCATTTTAGGGTTAGGGTTTTGTTCGGGTTAGGGTTAGGGTTAGTGTTAGGGTTCGGGTTCGGGTTCGGGTTAGCGTTCGTATAAGTGTTAGGGTTATGGTTCGGGTTAGGGTTAGGGTTATGAATAGGGTTCGGGTACAAGTTAGGGTTAGGGTTAGTGTTAGGGTTAGACTTCGGGTTAGGGTTAGGGTTAGGGTTAGGTTTAGGGTTTGGGTTAGGGTAAGGGTTAGTGTTAGGTTTAGGGTTAGGGTTAGGGTTCAGGTTCGGGTTAGGGTTACGGTTAGGTTTAGTGTTTATGGTTCGGATTCGGGTTAGGGTTAAGTTTAGGGTTGAGGTTCGGGTTCGCCTAATGGTTAGGGTTAGGGTTAGGGTTAGGGTTTGGTTTCAGGTTAGTTTTAGTTTTAGGGTTAGGGTTAGGGTTATGGTTCGGGTTCGGATTACGGTTGGGTTAGGGTTCGGGTTCGGGTTCTGGTTAGGGTTAGGGTTTGGATTCGGGTTAGGTTAGGGTTAGGGTTATGGTTAGGGTTAGGGTTAGAATTATTGTTAGTGTTAGCGTTAGGGATCGGGTTCAGGTGAGGATTAGGGTTAGGGTTAGGGTTCAGGTTTGAGTTAGGGTTAGGGTTAGGGTTTGTGTCCGATTCAGGTTAGGGTTAGGGTTCGGGTTTGGGTTAGGGTTAGGGTTAGGGTTACGGTTAGGGGAGGGTTTGGGTTAGGGTTAGGGGTAGGGTTAGGGTTAGGGTTACTTTTAGGGTTGTGGTTAGGGCTAGGGTTAGATTTAGGGTTTGGGTTAGGGTTCGGGTTAGGGTTAGTGTTAGGGTAAGTGTTAGGGTTCGGGTTCAGGTTATCGTTAAGGTTAGGGTTAGGGTTCGGGTTCGTGTAACGGTTAGGTTTAGGTTTAGGTTTAGGTTTCCTGTTTGGGTTAGTGTTAGGTATAGGGTTAGGGTTAGGGTTAGGGTTAGGGTTAGGGTTATGGTTCGGGTTCAGGTTAGGGTTAGGGTTAGGTTTCGGGTTCAGGTTCGCGTACATATTAGGGTTAGGGTTAGGGTTAGATTTAGAGTTTGGGTTCGGCTTATGGTTAGGGTTTAGGGTTAGGTTTAGAGTTCGGGTTAATGTTATGGTTAGGGTAAGTGTTAGGGTTCAGTTTAGGATTAGGGTTAGGATTAGGGTTAGTGTTAGGGTTAGGGTTCGGGTTAGTGTTCGGGTTATGCTTAGGTTAGGGATCGGGTTCGGGTTAGAATTAGTGTTATAACCTAAGGTTTAGCGTTAGGGTTCACGTTAGGGTTAGGGTTAGGTTTCGGGTTATGGTTACGGTTAGGGTTAGGGTTAGGGTTTGTTTTAGGGTTGGGGTACGGGTTCGGGTTAGGGTTGGGTTTAGCGTTAAGGATAGGGTTAGGGTTCGGTTTAGGATTAGGGTTAGGATTAGAGTTAGTGTTAGGGTTAGGGTTCGGGTTAGTGTTCGTGTTAGGTTTAGGGTTTGGGTTCGGGTTAGGGTTAGAATTAGTGTTAGGGTTAGGGTTAGCTTTAGGGTTCGGGTTCTGGTTAGGGTTAGTTTTAGGGTTAGGGTTAGGGTTAGGGTTAGGATTAGGGTTCGGGTACGGGTTCGGGTTAGGGTTAGAGTTAGGGTTAGGGTAAGGTTTAGGGTTCGGGTTAGGGTTAGGTTTAGAGTTAGGGGTAGGTTTACTGTTTGGTTTAGGGTTATTGTTCGGGTTAGGGTTTAGGGTTAGGGTTCGGGTTAGGTTTAGGGTTAGAGTTAGGGTTAGGGTTAGGGTTCGGTTTAGGGTTAGGGTTCGGGTTAGGGTTAGGGTTAGGGTTAGGGTTAGGTTTAGGTTTTGGGTTAGGGTTAGGTTTAGGGTTAGGTTTAGTGTTAGGGTTCGTATTCGGGTTAGAGTTAGGGTTAGGGTTCGGGTTCGGGTTCGCGTAATGGTTAGGATTAGTGTTAGGTTTAGGGTTCGGGTTGGGGTTAGGGTTAGGTTTAGAGTTAGGGTTATGGTTAAGTTTCGGGTTTGGGTTAGGGTTAGGGTTAGGGTTAGGGTTAGGGTTAGTATTAGGGTTCGGGATAGGGTTAGGGTTAGGTTTCTGGTTAGGGTTAAGGTTCGGATTAGATTTAGGGTTCGGGTTAGGGTTAGGTTAGGGTTAGGGTTCGGGTTAGGGTTATTGTTAGGGTTCGGGTTAGGGTTAAGTTTCGGATTAGGTTTAGGTTTAGGGTTAGGGTTAGGGTTAGGTTTAGTGTTCGGGTTAGGGTTAGGGTTCGGATTCGGGTTCGGGATCGGGTTTGTGTTAGGTTTAGGGTTCGGGTTAGGGTTAGGGTTAGGCTTAGGGTTAGGGTTAATGTTTGGGTTAGGGTTAGGTTAGGCTTAGGGTTAGCGTTAGGTTTAGGGTTCGGGTTCGGGTTCCGGTACGGTTAGGGTTAGTGTTAGGGTTCGGGTTAGTGTTAGGGTAATGGTTATGGTTAGGGATAGGGTTCGCGTTAGGGTTAGGGTAAGGGTTAGAAATAGTGTTCGGGTTCGGGTTAGGGTTCATTTAAGTGTTAGGTTTAGCGTTAAGGTTAGGGTTCGGGTTTGCGTTAGGGTTAGGTTTCGGGATAGGGTTAGGTTTAGGGTTAGGGTTAGGCTTAGTGTTTGGGTTAGAGTTAGAGTTTCGGTTCGGGTTAGGTTTAGGGTTAGGTTTGGGGTTAGGGTTAGGGTTATGGTTCGGGATATGGTTAGGGTTAGGATTCCTGTTAGGGTTAGAGTTCGGGTTAGGGTTAGATTTAGGGTTCAGATTAGGGTTCGGCTTTGGGTTCGGGATAGGGTTAGGGTTAGGGTTTGGGTTAAGATTAGGGTTAGGGTTCGGGTTATGGTTTGGGTTAGGGTTGAGGTTCAGGTTAGGGTTCAGGTTAGAGTTAGGGTTAGGGTTAGGGTTTAGATTTAGGGTTAGAGTCAGCGTTAGTGTTCGGGTTCGGGTTAGCGTTAGGGTTAGTGTTGGGGTTAGGGTTCGGGATAGGGTTAGATTTAGGGTTAGGTTTAGTTTTATTGTTCGGATTCGGGATAGGTTTAGGGTTAGGGTTAGGGTTATGTTTCGGGTTCGGGTTAGGGTTAGGGTTAGGGTTAATGTTAGGTTTGGGTTACGGTGTGTTTGGGTTAGGCTTAGGGTTCAGGTTAGTGTTCTTGTTAGGGATAGTGTTAGGGTTCAAGTTAGGGTTATTATTCAGTTTAGTGTTTAGGGTTAGGGTTACGGTTAGGGTTAGGGTTAGGGTTAGGGTTCGGATTAGGGTTAGGGTTAGTGTTAGGGTTCGGTTTAGGGTTAGGGTTCAGATTTAGGGTTAGGGTTAGGGTTAGGGTTAGTGTTCGGGTTACGGTTAGGGTTAGGGTTAGGGTTACGGTTAGGGTTAGTGTTAGGGTTCGGGTTCGGGTTAGGGTTCAGATTAGGGTTAGGGTTAGGGTTAGGGTTAGGGTTAGTGTTCGGGTTAGGCTTAGGGTTTGTTTTCGGGTTAAGGTTATGGTTAGGGTTCGGATTAGGTTTAGGGTTAGGGTTAGAGTTAGGGTTTGGGTTTGATTTGGGTTTAGGGTTAGGTTTAGGGTAAGAGTTAGGGTTCAGGTTAGGTGTAGGTTTAGGGTTAGTGGTAGGGTTAGGGGTACTCTTAGGGATAGAGTTAGGGTTAGGGTTACGGTTAGGGTTAGTGTTAGGCTTAGGGTTCGGGTTAGGCTTAGGGTTTGTTTTCGGGTTAGGGTTAGGGTTAGGGTTAGGTTTAGGGTTAGGGTTCATGTTCGGGTTAGCGTTGCGTTAGGGTTCAGGTTCAGGTTCGGGATCGGGTTCGGGTTCTGGTTAGGGTTAGGTTTAGGGTTCGGGTAAGGCTTAGAATTAGTGTTAGTGTTAGTGTTAGGGTTAGGGTTCGGGTGAGGATTAGGGTTAGGGTTCGGTTTAGGGTTAGGGTTCGGATTTGGGTTAGGGTAATTTTTAGGTTTAGAGTTAGGGTCAGAGTTAGGGTTCGGGTTTGGATTCAGGTTAGGGTTACTGATATGGTTAGGGTTAGGGTTTGGGTTAGGGTTAGGGTTAGGATTAGGGTTCCTTTTAGGGTTCGGGTTAGGTTTAGGGTTAGAATTAGGTTTCGGGTTAGGGTTAGGGTTAGTGTTAGGTTTAGCGTTAGGGTTATGTTTACAGTTTGGTTTAGGGTTCGGGTTTGGGTTAGGGTTAGGGTTAGGGTTAGTGTTACGGTTCGGGTTCAGGTTATTGTTAGGGTTAGGGTTACGGTTCGGGTTTGTGTAACAGTTAGGTTTATTTTTAGGGTTAAAGTTAGGATTAGGGTTAGGGTTCAGGTTAGGGTTAGGCTTAGTGTTCGGGTTTGGGGTCGGTTAGGGTTAGGGACATGGTTGGGGTTAGGGTTCCGGTTAGGGATTAGGGATAGGTTTAGGGTTAGGGTTAGTGTTAGGGTTAGGGTTAGGGTTAGGGTTAGGGTTTGGGTTAGTGTTCGGGTTCGGGAAATGGTTAAGTTTAGGGTTAGGGTGAGGTTCAGTGTTATGGTTAGTGTTAGTGTTAGGGTTAGGGTTTATGTTTTGGGTTAACATTAGGGTTCGGGTTAGGTTGAGGTTTAGGGTTATGGTTAGGGTTGGGTTCTGGTTAGGGTTAGGGTTAGGGTTCAGGTTAGGGTTAGGGTTCGGGTTAGGGTTAGGTTAAGGGTTAGGGTTAATGTTCGGGTTCGGTAAGGGTTCGTTTTAGAGTTATGGTTAGGGTAGGTTTAGGGTTAGGTTTTGCCTTAGGGTTATGGTAAGTGTTAGGGTTAGTGTTCGGGTTCGGGGTAGGGTTCGTTTAAATGTTAGGGTTAGGGTTAGGGTTAGGGTTCATGTTCGGGTTAGGGTTAGGGTTAGTGTTAGGGTTAGGTTTAGGGTTAGGATTAGGGTTAGGGTTTGGGTTAGGGTTCGTTTTCTGGTTAGGGTAGAGTTAGGGTTAGGGTTAGCGTTAGGGATCCGGTTCAGGTGAGGATTAGGGGTAGGGTTAGGGTTCAGGTTCAAGTTAGGGTTAGGGTTAGGGTTTGTGTCCGGTTTAAGTTAGGGTTAGGGTTAGGGTTCGGGTTAGGGTTAGGGTTAGGGTTAGGTTTAGGGTTCGTGTTAGGTTTAGGGTTATGGTTAGGTTTAGTGTTATGGTTAGGATTCGGGTTAGGGTTAAGTTTAGGGTTAGGGTTTGGGTTCGCCTAATGGTTAGTTTTAGGGTTAGGTTTAGGGTTTGGGTTCAGGTTAGTTTTAGTTTTACGGTTAGGGTTAGGGTTATGGTTCGGGTTCGTATTACGGTTGGGTTAGGGTTCGGTTTCGGGTTCTGGTTAGGTTTAGGGTTTGGATTCGGGTTAGGGTTAGGGTTAGTTTTATGTTTAGGGTTAGGGTTCGCGTTAGGGTTAGAAATAGTGTTAGTGTTAGTTTTAGGTATCGGGTTCAGGTGAGGATTAGGTTAGGGTTAGGGTTCAGGTTCGAGTTAGGGTTAGGGTTAGGGTTTGTGTCCGATTCAGGTTAGGGTTATGGTTCGGGTTTGGGTTAGGGTTAGGGTTAGGGTTCGGGTTAGGGAAGGGTTTGGGTTAGGGGTAGGGGTAGGGTTAGGGTTAGGGTTACTTTTAGGGTTGTGGTTAGGGTTAGGGTTAGAATTCGGGTTTGGGTTAGGGTTAGGGTTAGGGTTAGGTTTAGAGTTCGGGTTAATGTTAGGGTTAGGGTAAGGGTTAGGGTTCAGTTTAGGATTAGGGTTAGGGATTAGGGTTAGTGTCAGGGTTAGTGTTCGGGTTATGCTTAGGTTAGGGATCGGATTCGGGTTAGAATTAGTGTTAGGTTAGGGTTAGCATTAGGGTTGAAGTTAGGGTTAGGGTTAGGTTTCTGGTTACGGTTAGGGTTAGGGTTAGGGTTAGGGTTAGGGTTGGGGTACGGGTTCTGGTTAGGGTTAGGTTTAGCGTTAAGGTTAGGGTTAGGGTTCGGTTTAGGATTAGGGTTAGGATTAGAGTTAGTGTTAGGGTTAGGGTTCGGGTTAGTGTTCGTGTTAGGGTTAGGGTTAGGGTTTGGGTTAGGGTTAGAATTAGTGTTAGGGTTAGCTTGGTTCGGGTTCGGGTTAGGGTTAGTTTTAGGGTTAGGGTTAGGGTTAGGGTTAGGATTAGGGTTCGGGTTCGGTTTAGGGTTAAGTTTAGGGTTCGGGTTCAGGTTCAGGTTCGGGTTCAATTTAGTGTTAGTGTTAGGTTTAGGGTCTCGATTTAGGATTAGGTTTAGGATTAGGGTTAGGGTTAGGGAAAGGGTTAGGGTTAGGGTTAGGGTAAGGTTTAGAATTAGAGTTTGGGTTAGGGTTAGGTTTAGGGTTAGGGTTAAGGTTATGGTTAGGGTTCGGATTAGGGTTAGGGTTTAGGTTAGGGTTAGGGTTCGGGTTTGATTTAGGTTTAGGTTCAGGGTTAGGGTAAGAGTTAGGGTTCGGGTTAGGTTTAGGTTTAGCGTTAGTGGTAGGGTTAGGGTTACTCTTCTGGATAGAGTTAGGGTTAGGGTGAATGTTAGGGTTAGGGTTAGGGTTAGGGTTAGGTTTCAGGTTCAGGTTAGGGTTAGGGTTAGTGTTAGTGTTAGGGTTAGGTTTAGGGTTTGGAATTAGGGTTAGGGTTTGAGTTAGGGTTCGTTTTCTGGTTAGGGTTAGGGTTAGGGATAGCATTAGGGATCGGGTTCAGGTGAGGATTAGGGTTAGGGTTAGGGTTCAGGTTCGAGTTAGGGTTAGGGTTAGGGTTTGTGTCTGGTTCAAGTTAGGGTTCGGGTTAGGGTTCGGGTTAGGGTTCGGGTTAGTGTTAGGTTTAGGTTTAGTTTTAGGGTTCGGTTTCGGTTAGGGTTCATTTTAGGGTTAGGGTTTTGTTCGGGTTAGGGTTAGGGTTAGTGTTAGGGTTCGGGTTCGGGTTCGGGTTAGCGTTCGTATAAGTGTTAGGGTTATGGTTCGGGTTAGGGTTAGGGTTATGAATAGGGTTCGGGTACAAGTTAGGGTTAGGGTTAGTGTTAGGGTTAGACTTCGGGTTAGGGTTAGGGTTAGGGTTAGGTTTAGGGTTTGGGTTAGGGTAAGGGTTAGTGTTAGGTTTAGGGTTAGGGTTAGGGTTCAGGTTCGGGTTAGGGTTACGGTTAGGTTTAGTGTTATGGTTCGGATTCGGGTTAGGGTTAAGTTTAGGGTTGAGGTTCGGGTTCGCCTAATGGTTAGGGTTAGGGTTAGGGTTAGGGTTTGGTTTCAGGTTAGTTTTAGTTTTAGGGTTAGGGTTAGGGTTATGGTTCGGGTTCGGATTACGGTTGGGTTAGGCTTCGGGTTCGGGTTCTGGTTAGGGTTAGGGTTTGGATTCGGGTTAGGGTTAGGGTTAGGGTTATGGTTAGGGTTAGGGTTAGAATTATTGTTAGTGTTAACGTTAGGGATCGGGTTCAGGTGAGGATTAGGGTTAGGGTTAGGGTTCAGGTTTGAGTTAGGGTTAGGGTTAGGGTTTGTGTCCGATTCAGGTTAGGGTTAGGGTTCGGGTTTGGGTTAGGGTTAGGGTTAGGGTTACGGTTAGGGGAGGGTTTGGGTTAGGGTTAGGGGTAGGGTTAGGGTTAGGGTTACTTTTAGGGTTGTGGTTAGGGCTAGGGTTAGATTTAGGGTTTGGGTTAGGGTTCGGGTTAGGGTTAGTGTTAGGGTAAGTGTTAGGGTTCGGGTTCAGGTTATCGTTAAGGTTAGGGTTAGGGTTCGGGTTCGTGTAACGGTTAGGTTTAGGTTTAGGTTTAGGTTTCCTGTTTGGGTTAGTGTTAGGTATAGGGTTAGGGTTAGGGTTAGGGTTAGGGTTATGGTTCGGGTTCAGGTTAGGGTTAGGGTTAGGTTTTGGGTTCAGGTTCGCGTACATATTAGGGTTAGGGTTAGGGTTAGATTTAGAGTTTGGGTTCGGCTTATGGTTAGGGTTAGGGTTAGGTTTAGAGTTCGGGTTAATGTTATGGTTAGGGTAAGTGTTAGGGTTCAGTTTAGGATTAGGGTTAGGATTAGGGTTAGTGTTAGGGTTAGGGTTCAGGTTAGTGTTCGGGTTATGCTTAGGTTAGGGATCGGGTTCGGGTTAGAATTAGTGTTATAACCTAAGGTTTAGCGTTAGGGTTCACGTTAGGGTTAGGGTTAGGTTTCGGGTTATGGTTACGGTTAGGGTTAGGGTTAGGGTTTGTTTTAGGGTTGGGGTACGGGTTCGGGTTAGGGTTGGGTTTAGCGTTAAGGATAGGGTTAGGGTTCGGTTTAGGATTAGGGTTAGGATTAGAGTTAGTGTTAGGGTTAGGGTTCGGGTTAGTGTTCGTGTTAGGTTTAGGGTTTGGGTTCGGGTTAGGGTTAGAATTAGTGTTAGGGTTAGGGTTAGCTTTAGGGTTCGGGTTCTGGTTAGGGTTAGTTTTAGGGTTAGGGTTAGGGTTAGGGTTAGGATTAGGGTTCGGGTACGGGTTCGGGTTAGGTTTAGAGTTAGGGTTAGGGTAAGGTTTAGGGTTCGGGTTAGGGTTAGGTTTAGAGTTAGGGGTAGGTTTACTGTTCGGTTTAGGGTTATTGTTCGGGTTAGGGTTAGGGTTAGGGTTCGGGTTAGGTTTAGGGTTAGAGTTAGGGTTAGGGTTAGGGTTCGGTTTAGGGTTAGGGTTCGGGTTAGGGTTAGGGTTAGGGTTAGGGTTAGGGTTAGGTTTAGGTTTTGGGTTAGGGTTAGGTTTAGTGTTAGGTTTAGTGTTAGGGTTCGTATTCGGGTTAGAGTTAGGGTTAGGGTTCGGGTTCGGGTTCGCGTAATGGTTAGGATTAGTGTTAGGTTTAGGGTTCGTGTTGGGGTTAGGGTTAGGTTTAGAGTTAGGGTTATGGTTAAGTTTCGGGTTTGGGTTAGGGTTAGGGTTAGGGTTAGGGTTAGGGTTAGTATTAGGGTTCGGGATAGGGTTAGGGTTAGGTTTCTGGTTAGGGTTAAGGTTCGGATTAGATTTAGGGTTCGGGTTAGGGTTAGGTTAGGGTTAGGGTTCGGGTTAGGGTTATTGTTAGGGTTCGGGTTAGGGTTAAGTTT
Organism: Urocitellus parryii; assembly: GCF_045843805.1. NCBI lineage: Eukaryota > Metazoa > Chordata > Mammalia > Rodentia > Sciuridae > Urocitellus > Urocitellus parryii. The sequence continues at coordinate 51,621 of NW_027554044.1, read as the reverse complement.
CGGATTAGGTTTAGGTTTAGGGTTAGGGTTAGGGTTAGGTTTAGTGTTCGGGTTAGGGTTAGGGTTCGGATTCGGGTTCGGGATCGGGTTTGTGTTAGGTTTAGGGTTCGGGTTAGGGTTAGGGTTAGGCTTAGGGTTAGGGTTAATGTTTGGGTTAGGGTTAGGTTAGGCTTAGGGTTAGCGTTAGGTTTAGGGTTCGGGTTCGGGTTCCGGTTACGGTTAGGGTTAGTGTTAGGGTTCGGGTTAGTGTTAGGGTAATGGTTATGGTTAGGGATAGGGTTCGCGTTAGGGTTAGGGTAAGGGTTAGAAATAGTGTTCAGGTTCGGGTTAGGGTTCATTTAAGTGTTAGGTTTAGCGTTAAGGTTAGGGGTTCGGGTTTGCGTTAGGGTTAGGTTTCGGGATAGGGTTAGGTTTAGGGTTAGGGTTAGGCTTAGTGTTTGGGTTAGAGTTAGAGTTTCGGTTCGGGTTAGGTTTAGGGTTAGGTTTGGGTTAGGGTTAGGGTTATGGTTCGGGATATGGTTAGGGTTAGGATTCCTGTTAGGGTTAGAGTTCGGGTTAGGGTTAGATTTAGGGTTCAGATTAGGGTTCGGCTTTGGGTTCGGGATAGGGTTAGGGTTAGGGTTTGGGTTAAGATTAGGGTAGGGTTCGGGTTATGGTTTGGGTTAGGGTTGAGGTTCAGGTTAGGGTTCAGGTTAGAGTTAGGGTTAGGGTTAGGGTTTAGATTTAGGGTTAGAGTCAGCGTTAGTGTTCGGGTTCGGGTTAGCATTAGGGTTAGTGTTGGGGTTAGGGTTCGGGATAGGGTTAGATTTAGGGTTAGGTTTAGTTTTATTGTTCGGATTCGGGTTAGGTTTAGGGTTAGGGTTAGGGTTATGTTTCGGGTTCGGGTTAGGGTTAGGGTTAGGGTTAATGTTAGGTTTGGGTTACGGTGTGTTTGGGTTAGGCTTAGGGTTCAGGTTAGTGTTCTTGTTAGGGATAGTGTTAGGGTTCAAGTTAGGGTTATTATTCAGTTTAGTGTTTAGGTTTAGGGTTAGGGTTACGGTTACGGTTAGGGTTAGGGTTAGGGTTAGGGTTCGGATTAGGGTAGGGTTAGTGTTAGGGTTCGGGTTAGGGTTAGGGTTCAGATTAGGGTTAGGGTTAGGGTTAGGGTTAGTGTTCGGGTTACGGTTAGGGTTAGGGTTAGGGTTACGGTTAGGGTTAGTGTTAGGGTTCGGGTTCGGGTTAGGGTTCAGATTAGGGTTAGGGTTAGGGTTAGGGTTAGGGTTAGTGTTCGGGTTAGGCTTAGGGTTTGTTTTCGGGTTAAGGTTATGGTTAGGGTTCGGATTAGGTTTAGGGTTAGGGTTAGAGTTAGGGTTTTGGGTTTGATTTTGATTTGGGTTTAGGGTTAGGTTTAGGGTAAGAGTTAGGGTTCAGGTTAGGTGTAGGTTTAGGGTTAGTGGTAGGGTTAGGGGTACTCTTAGGGATAGAGTTAGGGTTAGGGTTACGGTTAGGGTTAGTGTTAGGCTTAGGGTTCGGGTTAGGCTTAGGGTTTGTTTTCGGTTAGGGTTAGGGTTAGGGTTAGGTTTAGGGTTAGGGTTCATGTTCGGGTTAGCGTTGCGTTAGGGTTCAGGTTCAGGTTCGGGATCGGGTTCGGGTTCTGGTTAGGGTTAGGTTTAGGGTTCGGGTAAGGCTTAGAATTAGTGTTAGTGTTAGTGTTAGGGTTAGGGTTCGGGTGAGGATTAGGGTTAGGGTTCGGTTTAGGGTTAGGGTTCGGATTTGGGTTAGGGTAATTTTTAGGTTTAGAGTTAGGGTCAGAGTTAGGGTTCGGGTTTGGATTCAGGTTAGGGTTACTGATATGGTTAGGGTTAGGGTTTGGGTTAGGGTTAGGGTTATGTTTACAGTTTGGTTTAGGGTTCGGGTTTGGGTTAGGGTTAGGGTTAGGGTTAGTGTTACGGTTCGGGTTCAGGTTATTGTTAGGGTTAGGGTTACGGTTCGGGTTTGTGTAACAGTTAGGTTTATTTTTAGGGTTAAAGTTAGGATTAGGGTTAGGGTTCAGGTTAGGGTTAGGCTTAGTGTTCGGGTTTGGGTTCGGTTTAGGGTTAGGGACATGGTTGGGGTTAGGGTTCCGGTTAGGGTTAGGGATAGGGTTAGGGTTAGGGTTAGTGTTAGGGTTAGGGTTAGGGTTAGGGTTAGGGTTTGGGTTAGTGTTCGGGTTCGGGAAATGGTTAAGTTTAGGGTTAGGGTGAGGTTCAGTGTTATGGTTAGTGTTAGTGTTAGGGTTAGGGTTTATGTTTTGGGTTAACATTAGGGTTCGGGTTAGGTTGAGGTTTAGGGTTATGGTTAGGGTTCGGGTTCTGGTTAGGGTTAGGGTTAGGGTTCAGGTTAGGGTTAGGGTTCGGGTTAGGGTTAGGTTAAGGGTTAGGGTTAATGTTCGGGTTCGGTAAGGGTTCGTTTTAGAGTTATGGTTAGGGTTAGGTTTAGGGTTAGGTTTTGCCTTAGGGTTATGGTAAGTGTTAGGGTTAGTGTTCGGGTTCGGGTTAGGGTTCGTTTAAATGTTAGGGTTAGGGTTAGGGTTAGGGTTCATGTTCGGGTTAGGGTTAGGGTTAGTGTTAGGGTTAGGTTTAGGGTTAGGATTAGGGTTAGGGTTTGGGTTAGGGTTCGTTTTCTGGTTAGGGTTAGGGTTAGGGTTAGGGTTAGGGTTAGCGTTAGGGATCCGGTTCAGGTGAGGATTAGGGTTAGGGTTAGGGTTCAGGTTCAAGTTAGGGTTAGGGTTAGGGTTTGTGTCCGGTTTAAGTTAGGGTTAGGGTTAGGGTTCGGGTTAGGTTTAGGGTTAGGGTTAGGGTAAGGTTTAGGGTTCGTGTTAGGTTTAGGGTTATGGTTAGGTTTAGTGTTATGGTTAGGATTCGGGTTAGGGTTAAGTTTAGGGTTAGGGTTTGGGTTCGCCTAATGGTTAGTTTTAGGGTTAGGTTTAGGGTTTGGGTTCAGGTTAGTTTTAGTTTTAGGGTTAGGGTTAGGGTTATGGTTCGGGTTCGTATTACGGTTTGGGTTAGGGTTCGGTTTCGGGTTCTGGTTAGGTTTAGGGTTTGGATTCGGGTTAGGGTTAGGGTTAGTTTTATGTTTAGGGTTAGGGTTCGCGTTAGGGTTAGAAATAGTGTTAGTGTTAGTTTTAGGTATCGGGTTCAGGTGAGGATTAGGGTTAGGGTTAGGGTTCGGATTAGGGTTAGGGTTTAGGTTAGGGTTAGGGTTCGGGTTTGATTTAGGTTTAGGTTCAGGGTTAGGGTAAGAGTTAGGGTTCGGGTTAGGTTTAGGTTTAGCGTTAGTGGTAGGGTTAGGGTTACTCTTCTGGATAGAGTTAGGGTTAGGGTGAAGGTTAGGGTTAGGGTTAGGGTTAGGGTTAGGTTTCAGGTTCAGGTTAGGGTTAGGGTTAGTGTTAGTGTTAGGGTTAGGTTTAGGGTTTGGAATTAGGGTTAGGTTTGAGTTAGGGTTCGTTTTCTGGTTAGGGTTAGGGTTAGGGATAGCATTAGGGATCGGGTTCAGGTGAGGATTAGGGTTAGGGTTATGGTTCAGGTTCGAGTTAGGGTTAGGGTTAGGGTTTGTGTCTGGTTCAAGTTAGGGTTCGGATTAGGGTTCGGGTTAGGGTTCGGGTTAGTGTTAGGTTTAGGTTTAGTTTTAGGGTTCGGTTTCGGTTAGGGTTCATTTTAGGGTTAGGGTTTTGTTCGGGTTAGGGTTAGGGTTAGTGTTAGGGTTCGGGTTCGGGTTCGGGGTTAGCGTTCGTATAAGTGTTAGGGTTATGGTTCGGGTTAGGGTTAGGGTTATGATTAGGGTCGGGTACAAGTTAGGGTTAGGGTTAGGGTTAGGGTTAGACTTCGGGTTAGGGTTAGGGTTAGGGTTAGGTTTAGGGTTAGGGTTAGGTTTAGGTTTTGGGTTAGGGTAAGGGTTAGTGTTAGGTTTAGGGTTAGGGTTAGGGTTCGGGTTCGGGTTACGGTTACGGTTAGGTTTAGTGTTATGGTTCGGATTCGGGTTAGGGTTAAGTTGAGGGTTGAGGTTCGGGTTTGCCTAATGGTTAGGGTTAGGGTTAGGGTTAGGGTTTGGTTTCAGGTTAGTTTTAGTTTTAGGGTTAGGGTTAGGGTTATGGTTCGGGTTCGGATTACGGTTGGGTTAGGCTTCGGGTTCGGGTTCTGGTTAGGGTTAGGGTTTGGATTCGGGTTAGGGTTAGGGTTAGGGTTATGGTTAGGGTTAGGGTTAGAATTATTGTTAGTGTTAGCGTTAGGGATCGGGTTCAGGTGAGGATTAGGGTTAGGGTTAGGTTTCAGGTTTGAGTTAGGGTTAGGGTTAGGGTTTGTGTCCGATTCAGGTTAGGGTTAGGGTTCGGGTTTGGGTTAGGGTTAGGGTTAGGGTTACGGTTAGGGGAGGGTTTGGGTTAGGGTTAGGGGTAGGGTTAGGGTTAGGGTACTTTTAGGGTTGTGGTTAGGGCTAGGGTTAGATTTAGGGTTTGGGTTAGGGTTCGGGTTAGGGTTAGTGTTAGGGTAAGTGTTAGGGTTCGGGTTCAGGTTATCGTTAAGGTTAGGGTTAGGGTTCGGGTTCGTGTAACGGTTAGGTTTAGGTTTAGGTTTAGGTTTCCTGTTTGGGTTAGTGTTAGGTATAGGGTTAGGGTTAGGTTTAGGGTTATGGTTCGGGTTCAGGTTAGGGTTAGGGTTAGGTTTCGGGTTCGGGTTCGCGTACATATTAGGGTTAGGGTTAGGGTTAGATTTAGAGTTTGGTTCGGCTTATGGTTAGGGTTAGGGTTAGGTTTAGAGTTCGGGTTAATGTTATGGTTAGGGTAAGTGTTAGGGTTCAGTTTAGGATTAGGGTTAGGATTAGGGTTAGTGTTAGGGTTAGGGTTCGGGTTAGTGTTCGGGTTATGCTTAGGTTAGGGATCGGGTTCGGGTTAGTGTTCGGGTTATGCTTAGGTTAGGGATCGGGTTCGGGTTAGAATTAGTGTTAGGTTAGGTTTAGCGTTAGGGTTCACGTTAGGGTTAGGGTTAGGTTTCGGGTTATGGTTACGGTTAGGGTTAGGGTTAGGGTTTGTTTTAGGGTTGGGGTACGGGTTCGGGTTAGGGTTAGGTTTAGCGTTAATGATAGGGTTAGGGTTCGGTTTAGGATTAGGGTTAGGATTAGAGTTAGTGTTAGGGTTAGGGTTCGGGTTAGTGTTCGTGTTAGGTTTAGGGTTTGGGTTCGGGTTAGGGTTAGAATTAGTGTTAGGGTTAGGGTTAGCTTTAGGGTTCGGGTTCTGGTTAGGGTAGTTTTAGGGTTAGGGTTAGGGTTAGGTTAGGATTAGGGTTCGGGTACGGGTTCGGGTTAGGTTTAGAGTTAGGGTTAGGGTAAGGTTTAGGGTTCGGGTTAGGGTTAGGTTTAGAGTTAGGGGTAGGTTTACTGTTCGGTTTAGGGTTATTGTTCGGGTTAGGGTTAGGGTTAGGGTTCGGGTTAGGTTTAGGGTTAGAGTTAGGGTTAGGGTTAGGGTTCGGTTTAGGGTTAGGGTTCGGGTTAGGGTTAGGTTAGGGTTAGGTTTAGGTTTTGGGTTAGGGTTAGGTTTAGGGTTAGGTTTAGTGTTAGGGTTCGTATTCGGGTTAGAGTTAGGGTTAGGGTTCGGGTTCGGGTTCGCGTAATGGTTAGGATTAGGGTTAGGTTTAGGGTTCGGGTTGGGGTTAGGGTTAGGTTTAGAGTTAGGTTTATGGTTAAGTTTCGGGTTTGGGTTAGGGTTAGGGTTAGGGTTAGGGTGAGGTTAGTATTAGGGTTCGGGATAGGGTTAGGGTTAGGTTTCTGGTTAGGGTTAAGGTTCGGATTAGATTTAGCGTTCGGGTTAGGGTTAGGTTAGGGTTAGGGTTCGGGTTAGGGTTATTGTTAGGGTTCGGGTTAGGGTTAAGTTTCGTATTAGGTTTAGGTTTAGGGTAAGGGTTAGGGTTAGGTTTAGTGTTCGGGTTAGGGTTAGGGTTCGGATTCGGGTTCGGGATCGGGTTTGTGTTAGGTTTAGGGTTCGGGTTAGGGTTAGGGTTAGGCTTAGGGTTAGGGTTAATGTTTGGGTTAGGGTTAGGTTAGGCTTAGGGTTAGCGTTAGGTTTAGGGTTCGGGTTCGGGTTCCGGTTACGGTTAGGGTTAGTGTTAGGGTTCGGGTTAGTGTTAGGGTAATGGTTATGGTTAGGGATAGGGTTCGCGTTAGGGTTAGGGTAAGGGTTAGAAATAGTGTTCGGGTTCGTGTTAGGGTTCATTTAAGTGTTAGGTTTAGCGTTAAGGTTAGGGTTCGGGTTTGTGTTAGGGTTAGGTTTCGGGATAGGGTTAGGTTTAGGGTTAGGGTTAGGCTTAGTGTTTGGGTTAGAGTTAGAGTTTCGGTTCGGGTTAGGTTTAGGGTTAGGTTTGGGGTTAGGGTTAGGGTTATGGTTCGGGATATGGTTAGGGTTAGGATTCGTGTTAGGGTTAGAGTTCGGGTTAGGGTTAGATTTAGGGTTCAGATTAGGGTTCGGCTTTGGGTTCGGGATAGGGTTAGGGTTAGGGTTTGGGTTAAGATTAGGGTTAGGGTTCGGGTTATGGTTTGGGTTAGGGTTGAGGTTCAGGTTAGGGTTCAGGTTAGAGTTAGGGTTAGGGTTAGGGTTTAGATTTAGGGTTAGAGTCAGCGTTAGTGTTCGGGTTCGGGTTAGCGTTAGGGTTAGTGTTGGGGTTAGGGTTCGGGATAGGGTTAGATTTAGGGTTAGGTTTAGTTTTATTGTTCGGATTCGGGTTAGGTTTAGGGTTAGGGTTAGGGTTATGTTTCGGGTTCGGGTTAGGGTTAGGGTTAGGGTTAATGTTAGGTTTGGGTTACGGTGTGTTTGGGTTAGGCTTAGGGTTCAGGTTAGTGTTCTTGTTAGGGATAGTGTTAGGGTTCAAGTTAGGGTTATTATTCAGTTTAGTGTTTAGGGTTAGGGTTACGGTTAGGGTTAGGGTTAGGGTTAGGGTTCGGATTAGGGTTAGGGTTAGTGTTAGGGTTCGGGTTAGTGTTAGGGTTCAGATTAGGGTTAGGGTTAGGGTTAGGGTTTAGCTTTAGGGTTAGGGTTATGGTAAGTTTTAGAATTTGCTTTAGGGTTAGATTTCGGGTTAGGGTTAGGGTTAGCGTTCGGGATCGGGATAGGTTTAGGGTTATGGTTAGGGTAGGGTTCGTGTTAGGATTAGAGTTAGGTTTAGGGTAAGGGTTACTGTTATAATTAGCTTTAGGGTTAGGGATAGGGTTGGGGTTAGGGTTAAGTTCGGGTTTGGGTTAGGGTTCGTGTTAGGTTTCGGGATTGGGTTAGGGTTAGGGTTAGGTTTAGGTTTAGGGTTCGGCTTCTGGTTAGGTTGGGTTTATGGTTAGGATTAGGGTTAGTGTTAGGCTTCGGGTTAGGTTTCGGTTTAGGGTTAGGGTTAGGATGAGGTTTTTCTTTAGGGTTAGGGTTAGGGTTAGGGTTAGGTTTCAGTTTAGGGTTAGGGTTAGGATGAGGGTTTTGTTTAGGGTTAGGGTTAGGGTTAGGTTTGGGGTTAGGGTTCGAGTAAGGGTTAGGGTTATGGTTAGGTTGAGGTTTTAGGGATAGTTTTAGGGTTAGCATTAGTGTTAGTGTTCAGATTCTTTTTCGGGTTAGGGTTCGGATATTGTTAGGGTTAGGGTTACGGTTAGGGTTAGGTTTCCGTTTTGGGTCAGGGTTAGGGTTAGGGTTAGTATTAGGGTTCGGCTTAAGGTTCGGGTTAAGGTTAGGTTTAGGGTTAGGGTTATGGTTAGGGTTAGGAATATTGTTCGGGTTATGGTTAGGGTTAGGTTTAGTGTAGGTTTCGGTTTCGGCTACTGGTTAGGGAGAGGGTTAAGGTTTGGTTTCGGGTTCGGTTCCGGGTTCGGTTCGGATTAGGGTTAGAGTTAGGGTTACGGTTAGGGTTAGCGTTCGGTTTAGGGTTAGAGTTAGGGTTATGGTTAGAGTTAGGGTTCTGGTTAGGGTTAGTGTTAGGTTTAGGTTTAGGGTTAGCTTTAGGGTTATGGTTAAGGTTAGGAATATTGTTCGGTTAGGGTTAGGGTTAGGGTTAGGGTTAGGGTTAGGGTTAGGGTTAGGGTTTGGCTTACGGTTCAGGGTAGGTTTAGTGTTCGGGTCAGGGTTAGGATTAGAGTTAGGGTTACATTGAGGGTCACTGTTAGGGTTAGGTTTAAGGTTATGTGTAGGGCTCGGGTTCGGGTTAGGGTGAGTGTTAGGGTTAGGGATAGGTTATGATTCGGGTTAGGGTTAGGGTTAGAGTTTCGTTTAGGGTTAGGTTTAGGGTTAGGGTTTGGGTTAGGGTTAGGATTAGAGTTAGGGTTAGTGTGCGGGTTATTCTTATGGTTCGGGTTCGGGTTAGTGTTCAGTTTAGGGTTTGGGTTAGGGTTAGGGTTAGTGTTAGAGTTAGGGTTCGGGATTGGGTTAGGGTTAGGTTTAGGATTAGGGTTAGGGTTAGGTTAGGGTTAGGGTTATGGTTAGGGTTAGGGTTTGCTTTCTGGTTAGGGTTAGGGTTAGCGTTAGGGTTAGGGTTAGGGTTAGTGTTAGTGTTAGTGTTAGGGTAACATTTAGGGTTAGGGTTAATATTAGGGTTCTGGTTAGGGTTTGGGTTAGGGTTAGGATAAGATTTAAGGTCGGTTTAGGGAAAGGGTTAGAGTTAGGGTTAGGGTTAGGGTGAGGGTAAGGGTTAGGTTTACGGTTAGGGTTAGGATTACAGTTCGGGTTAGGGTTAGGGTTAGGGTTAGGGTTCGGCGTAGGGTTCGGGTTTAGGTTAGAATTAGAATTAGGTTTTCTTTGAAGGTTACTGTTAGGATTAGGTTTAGGGTTAGGGTTAGGGTTCGAGTTAGGGTTAGTGTTAGGATTAGGGGGTTCGGGTTATGGTTTGAGTTTCAGTTAGGGTTAGGTTTATGCTTAGGGTTCGGCTTAATGTTAGGGTTAGGGTTAGGGTAGGGGTTCGGCTTAGGGTTTGGTTTCGGGTTAGGTTTCTAATTAGGGTTAGGGTTCGGGTTAGGGTTAGGGTTAGGGTTAGGGTTCGGGTTCGGATTAGGGTTAGGGTTCGGGTTAGGGTTAGGGTTAGGGATAGGTTTAGGGTTAGCTTTCTGATTATGGTTAGGGTTAGCCTTAGGGTTTGGGTACGACTACTGGTTAGGGTGAGGGTAAGGTTAGGTTTAGGTTTAGGGTTAGGGGTTAGTGTTAGGGTTAATGTTCGGGTTCGGGTTAAGGTTAGCGTTAGTGTTAGGGTTAGGGTAAGGGTTAGGGTTAGCGTTAGGGTTAGGTTTAGGGTTCAGTTTAGGGTTAGGGTTAGGGTAAGGGTTAGGGTTAGCGTTAGGGTTAGGTTTAGGGTTCAGTTTAGGGTTAGGGTTAGGGTTGTTTTAGGGTTAGGGTTAGGTTTAGGGTTAGGGTTAGTGTTAGGGTTAGGGTAAGATTTGGGTGAGAGTTAGGTTTAGGGTTAGGGTTAGCGTTAGGGATAGGGTTAATGTTGGGTTTTGGGTTAAGGTTATCGTTAGGGTTATGGTTAGGTTATGGGTTAGGTTTAGCGTTAGGGTTAGGATTAGTGTTCGGGTTAGGGTTAGGGTTAGGGTTAGGGTTAGGCTTCTGGTTAGGGTTAGGGTTAGGTTTAGGGTTAGGGTTAGGGTTAGGGGTTGGATTGGGGTTAGGTTTAGGGTTAGGCTTTGGGTTAGCGTTAGTGTTTGGTTAATGATTGGGTTCGGGGTACGGTTAGCGTTAGGGTTACAGTTAGGGTTAGGGTTAGGGTTAGGGTTATGGTTTGGGTTCAGGTTACGTTTAGGTTTAGCTTTAGGGTTAGGGTTCGGATTAGGGTTAGGTTTAGGGTTCAGATTATTCTTCGGGTTAGGGTTAGGATTCGGATTAGACTTAGGGTTAGGGTTAGGATTCGGGTTATGGATTGGGTTCGTGTTTGGGGTAGGGTTGGGGTTAGGTTTCGAGTAAGGGTTATGGTTAAGGTTAGGGTAGGGTTTCTGTTCGTTTGAGGGTTAGCATTAGTGTTAGGGTTCCGGTTCGGTTTCGGATTTGGTTCTGATAGGGTTAGGATTAGGGTTAGTGTTCGGGTTAGGGTTAGGGTTAGGGTTAATATTCGGGTTCGGGTTAAGTTTAGAGTTAGGTTTAGGGTTAGGGTAAGGTTTAGGGTTAGCGTTAGTGTTAGGGTTAGGGTTCGGGATAGGGTTAGTGTTATAGTTAGGGTTAGGGTTCGGGTTAGGTTAGGTTTAGGGTTAGGGTTAGGGTTGGGGTTAGGGTTAATTATCCGTTTTGGTTAAGGTTAGTGTTAGGGTTAGGGTTAGGGTAAGGGTTAGGGTTAGCGTTAGGGTTAGGGTTAGGTTTCGGGTTAGGGTTCGGGTTAGGGTTAGGGTTAGGTTTAGGGTTAGTTTTAGGGTTAGTGTTAGGGTTTGGATTAGGGTTAGTGTTAGGCTTTGGATTAGGGTTAGGGTTAGGGTTAGGTTTAGGGTTAGGGTTAGGGTTAGGCTTAGGATTCGGCTTAGGTTTAGGGTTTGGCTTTGGGTTAGTGTTAGGGTTAGGTTTAATGATTGGGTTCGGGGTATGGTTAGCGTTAGGGTTACTTTTAGGGATAGGGTTAGGGTTCGGGTTAGGGTTAGGGTTCGGGTTAGGTTTAGCGTTAGGGTTACGGTTAGGGTTAGGGTTAGGGTTAGGGTTAGGGTTAGGGTTAAGGTTAGTGTTAGGGTTCGTTTAGGGTTAGGGTTAGGCTTTGGGTTAGGATTAGGTTTAGGGTTAATGAACGGGTTTGTGGTAGGGTGAGCGTTAGGGTTACGGTTATGGTTAGGGTTAGGGTTAGCTTAGGTTATGGTTTGGGTTCAGGTTAGGGTTAGGGTTAGGATAGGGTAGGGTTCAGATTAGTGTTAGAATTAGGGTTCGGATTAGGGTTCGGGTTAGGATTAGGATTCGGATTAGAGTTAGGCTTAGGGTTAGGGTTCGGGTTATGGTTTGGGTTCGGGTTAGGGGTAGGGTTGGGGTTAGGGTTCGAGTAATTGTTATGGTTAGTGTTAGGTTATGGATACGGTTCGTTTGAGGGTTAGCATTAGTGTTAGGATTCCGGTTCGGTTTCGGATTAGGGTTCGGATAGGGTTAGGGTTAGGGTTAGGGTTCGGTAAGGGTTAGTGTTAGGGTTAGGTTTATGGTTAGGGTTAGGGTTAGAATTAGGGTTAGGGTTAGTGTTCGGCTTAGGGTTAGGGTTATGTTCGGGTTCGGGTTAGGGTTAGGTTTAAGGTTAGGTTTAGGGTTAGGGTTAGGGTTAGGGTTCGGTTTAGTGTTAGGGTTAGGCTTTGGGTTAGGGTTAGGGTTAATGTACGGTTTCGGGGTAGGGTTAGCTTTAGGCTTACGTTTAGGGTTAGGGTTAGGTTTAGGATTAGGGTTAGGATTAGGGTTCGGGTTAGGGTTAGGGTTCGGTTTCGAGTTAGGGTTAGGGTTCGGGTTAGGGTTAGGGTTTTTGTTAGGGTTAGGCTTAGGGTTAAGGTTAGTTTTGGGTTCGGGTTAGGATTAGGGTTAGGGTTAGGGTTAGTGTTTGGGTTAGGTTAAGATTTCGGTTTCGGGATAGGGTTAGTGTTCTGGTTAGGGTTTGGTTCGGGTTCGGGTTCGGGTTCGGGATAGGGTTAGCGTTAGAGTTAGGGTTAGGGTTAGGGGTTCACATAACGGTTAGGGTTTGGGTTAGGGTTCATGTTAGTTTTAGGTTTAGGATTAGGGTTAGGATAAGGGTTTGGGTTCTGGTTAGGTTAGGTTTAGCGTTATGGGTAGGGTTTGGGTTATTTTTCGGGTTAGGTTTAGGGTTCAGGTTAGGGTTCGGGTTAGGGTTAGGGTTCGGGTTGGGGTTAGGTTTAGCTTTAGGAGGTTGGGTTAGGGGTAGGGTTTGGGTTCAGATTATGATTAGGTTTAGGGTTAGGGTTCGTGTTCGCGTAACGGTCAGGGTTAGGGTTAGGGTCAGGTTCGGCTTTGGGTTAGGTTTAGGTTTAGTTTAGTGTTAGGGTTAAGGTTAGGGTTACGGTTAAGGTTAGGGCTCACGTAACGGTTCGGGTTAGTTTTAGGTTTAGGGTTAGGGGTAGTTTTCGGGTTTGGGTTAGGTTAGGTTTAGGGTTAGAGTTAGCGTTAAGGTTCGGGTTCAGATTATGATTAGGGTTAGGGTTAGGGTTCTGGTTCGGGTTCTGGTTAGGGTTAGTTTTATGGTGCATGTTAGTGTTAGTGTTGGGTTAGAGTTTAGGTTTAGTGTTAGGGTTATGGTTAGGGTTCGCGTTAGGGTTCGGGTCGGGTTGGTTACGGTTAGGGTTAGTTTTAGGGTTTGGGTATGGTGCGGGTTAGGTTAGGTTTCGGGTTAAGTTTAGGGTTAGGGTTAGGGTTAGGGTACGGGTTTGGTTAGGGTTAGGATTCGGGTTAGGTAAGTGTTAGGATTAGGGTTAGGGTGAGGGTTCCTGTTCGGGTTAGTGTCCGGGTTAGGGTAAGGTTTAGAGTTAGGGTTCGGGGTTCGGGTTAGGGTTAGGGTTCGGGTTAGGGTTTAGGGTTAGTTTTAGATTTAGGGTTAGGATTCGTGTTAGGATTAGAATTAGGGTTAGGTTTAGGGTTAGTGTTAGAATTCCTGTTAGCTTAGATCTAGGGTTCAGTTTAGGGTTAGGCTTCGGGTTAGTGTTAGGGTTAGGTGTAGGGTTAGGTTTCGGGTTCGGGTTCGGGTTAGGGTTCACTTTCGGGTTTCTGGTTAGGGTTAGGGTTGGGGTTTGGGATAGGGTTAGGTTAAGGTATGGGTTCGGGTTCGGGTTCACGTTAGTGGTTAGAGTTAAGGTTAGGGTTAGAGTTCGGGTTCGGGTTAGGGTCAGTGATAGGGTTAGGTTCAGGGTTAGGGATCCGGGTCTGGTTAGGGTTAAGGTTAGGGTAGGTTTAGGGTTAGGTTTAGGTTAGGAATAGGGTTAGGGTTCGGGTTAGGGTTTGGTTTAGGATTAGGCTTAGGCTTCGAGTTCGGGTTCGGGTTGGGGTAAGGGTTAGGGTTAGTGTTAAGGTTAGAGTTCGGGTTTGGGTTAGGGTTAAGGGATAGGGTCAGGGTTAGGGTTAGGTTAGGGTTCAGGTTGGGGTTAGGTTTAGGTTTAGGGTTAGGGTTAGGGTTAGGGTTAGGTGTAGGTTCGGTTTAGTGTTCCGGTTAGGGTTAGGGTTAGGGTTAGTGTTAGGTTGGGGTTATGGTTAGGTTAAGGCTCACCTAACGGTTAGGGTTAGGTTTAGGGTTCCGGTTAGTTTTAGGTTTAGGGTTATGGTTAGGGTAAGGGTTAGGTTTCAGGTTAGGGTTAGGTTTAGCGGTTAGTGGTAGGGTTAGTGTTACTGTTCAGGTTAGGGTTAGGTTTCCATTAGGGTTAGGGTTAGGGTTAGGGTTTGGGTTAGGGTTAGGGTTAGGGTTCACGTTCGGTTTTGGGTTAGGGTTTTGGGTTAGTGTTAGGGTTAGGGTTAGGGTTCGGGCTTGGGTTAGGGCTAGGGTTTGGGTTAGGCTTAGGATTTGAGTTAGGGTTAGGGTTAGGGATAGGGTTCGGTTTAGGGTTAGTGTTAGGGTTAGTGTTAGAGTTCCTGTTAGGCTTAGGGCTAGGGTTCAAGTTAGGGTTAGGGTTCGGGTTTGAGTTAGGTTTAGGTTTAGTGTTAGGGTTAGAGTTCGGGTTTGGTTTAGGGTCAGTGTTAGTGTTAGGTTTATGGTTAGGGATATGGTTCGGGTTAGGTTTAGGGTTAGGGTTAGGGTTAGGGTTAGGTTTAGGGTCGGGTTAGGGTTAGGGTTAGGTTTCGGTTTCGGGTTCCTGTTAGGGTTAGGGTTAGGTTTAGGGTTAGGGTAAGGGTTAGGTTGTGGATTAGGTTTAGGGTTAGGTTTGTGGTTCGGGTTAGGGTTAGGTTAGGGTTCGGGTTAGGGTTAGAATTCCAGTTTTGGTTGTGGTTAGGGTTAGGGTTTGGGTTCGGGTTAGGGTTCTGGTTAGGGTTAGGGTTCGGGTTAGGGTTAGTGTACGGGTTAGGGTTAGGGTTAGTGTTAGGGTTAGGGTACGGGTTTGGGTTAGGGTTAGATTGAGGGTTCCTCTTCGGGTTAGTGTACGGGTTAGGGTTAGGATTAGGGTTAGGGTTCAGGTTAGGGTTAGGTTTTGGCTTCCGGTTAGGTTTCGGGTTAGTGTTAGGTTTCGGGATAGGGATAGGGTTTGGGTTAGGGTTAGAGTTCGGGTTCGGGTTAGGGTTAGGTTTCGGATTAGTGTTAGGGTTAGGGTTCTGGTTAGGGTTAGGGTTAGTGTTCTGTTTCGGGTTCTTGTTTTGGTTAGGGTTAGGGTTCAGGTTAAGATTAGGTTAGGGGTTAGTGTTAGGTTTAGGGTTAGGATTAGGGTTAGGGTACGGGTTAGTGTTCGGGTTAGATTTCGGGTTAGGGTCAGGGTTCGGGTTCGGGTTAGGGTTAGGGTTAGTGTTCGGGTTAGGGTTAGGGTACCAGTTAGGTTACCAGTTCAGGTTAGGGATCGGGTTAGGGTTAGGATTAGGATTCGGGTTAGGGTTCCGGTTCGGTTTAGAGTTAGGGTTATTGTTAGGGTTAGAGTTCGGGTTCGGGTTAGAGTTAGGGTTCGGGTTAGGGATAGGGTTCGGGTTCGGTTTAGGGTTCTTGTTTGGGTTAGGGTTAGGGTTAGGTTTAGGGTTAAGGTTAGGGTTCAGGTTAGGGTTCGGGTTAGGTTTAATTTTAGAGTTCGGTTTAATTTTAGAGTTAGGGTTTCGTTTAGGTTTAGGGTTAGGGTGCGGGTTAGATTTCGGGTTAGGGTTAGGGATCGGGTTAGGGTTCATGTAAGGTTTAGGGTTCAGGTTAGGTTTAGGGTTAGAGTTCGGGTTCGGGTTCGGGTTAGGGTTAGGGTTCAGGTCAGGGTTAGGATTGGGGTTAGGATTCAGGTTAGGGTTCAGGTTAAGTTTAGGGTTAGGGTTAGGGTGATAGTATGGGTTCGGGTTAGGGTTAGTGTAGGGTTTGGTTTAGGGTAGAGTTTCGGTTCGGGTTAGAGTTAGGGTTAGGTTTAGGGATAGGGTTAGGTTTAGGATTAGGGTTCGGATTAGTGTTAGGGTTAGGGTTCTGGTTAGGATTATGGTTAGGGTTGGGCTTAAGGTTAGTGTTCGGGTTTGAGTTAGGTTTACGTTTAGGGTTAGGGTTAGGGTTCCGGTTAGGGATCGGGTTCGAGTTAGGGTTAAGGTTAGGGTTAGGGTAGGGTGCGGGTTAGATTTCGGGTTAGGGTTAGTGTTCGGGTTAGGATTAGGGTTAGGGTTAGGCTTAGGGTCGGGTTAGTGTTAGGGTTCGGGTGAGGGTTAGGGTTAGGGTTTGGGTTAGGGTGAGTGTTTCGTTTCCTGTTAGGGTTAGGGTTTTGTTAGGGTTCGGTTTCGGGTTAGAGTTAGGGTTAGGGTTAGGGTTAGAGTTCGGGTTCGCGTTAGAGTTAGGGTTCGGTTTAGGGTTAGGGTTCGGGTTCGGGTTTGGTTTGGGTTCGTGTTAGGGTTAGGGTTAGGGTGACGGTTTGGGTTAGGGTTAGGGTTAGGGTTACTGTTAGGGTTACTTTTAGGGTTCGGGTTAGGGTTAGGATTAGGATTAGGGTTAGGGTTAGGGTTCGGGTTGGGGTTAGGGTTAGGTTTAGGTTAGGGTTAGGGTTAGGGTTAGAGTTCGGGTTCATGTTAGGGTTAGGGTTTTTTAGGGTTAGGGTTCGGTTTAGGATTAGGGTTAGGATTAGGGTTACTGTTAGGGTTAGGGTTCGATTTAGTGTTAGGCTTAGGGTTAGGGTTAGGTTTTGGGTTAGGGTTAGAATTAGTGTTAGGGTTAGTGTTAGGATTAGGGTTCGGGTTATGGTTAAGGTTATTTTTCGGGTTAGGGTTAGTGTTAGGGTTAGTGTTCGGGTTCGGTTTCGGGTTAGGTTTAGGGTTAGGGTTAGTGTAACAGTTAGGGTTCGGGTTAGGGTTAGGTTTAGCGTTAGGGGTAGGGTTAGGGTTACTGTTCGATTTAGGGTTAGTGTTCGGGTTCGGGTTAGGGTTAGGGTTAGTGTTAGGGTTAGGGTTAGGGTTAGAGTTACGGTTATGGTTAGGGTTCCGGTTAGTTTTAGGGTTCGAGTTAGGGTTAGGTTTAGGGTAAGGGTTCGGGTTAGGGTTAGGGTTAAAGTTAAGGTTAGGTTTAGTGTTAGGGTTCGGATTTGGATTAGGGTTAGTGTTAGGGTGAGGGTTCCCTTAATGGTTAGGGTTAGGGTTAGGTTTAGGGTTAAGATTCGGGTTAGGGTTAGTTTTAGGGTTAGGTTTAGGGTTAGCGTTCGGGTTCGGGTTAGAGTTGGGTTATGGTTCGGGTTTGGTTTCCGGTTCGGGTTTACGTTTAGGATTCGGTTTAGGGTTAGAGTTCGGTTTCGGGTTAGGGTTAAGGTTGGGGTTAGGAGTAGAGTTCGGGTTATGGTTAGAGTTAGGGTTAGGGTTTAGCCTCGGGTTCGGGTTCAGGTTGGGTTCGGGTTAGGGTTATTGTTAGGGTAGAGTTGGGGTTCGGGTTCGGGTTCGGGTTAGGGTTAGGGTTAGGGATCGGTTTAGCGTTAGGATTAGGGTTAGGCTTAGGGTTAGGCTTAGGTTTAGGTTTCGGTTTAGGGTTAGGTTTACCGTTAGGGGTACGGTTAGTGTTAGGGTTAAGGTTAGGGTTAGGGTTTGGGTTCAATTTAGGTTTAGGGTTA
The DNA here is from genome assembly GCF_045843805.1 of Urocitellus parryii. Classification (NCBI taxonomy): domain Eukaryota; kingdom Metazoa; phylum Chordata; class Mammalia; order Rodentia; family Sciuridae; genus Urocitellus; species Urocitellus parryii. Next base: position 34,965 of record NW_027554044.1, on the reverse strand, counting down.
GGGTTAAGGTTAGAGTACGGGTTCGGGTTACGGTTAGGGTTAGGGTTAGGGTTCGGGTTAGGGTTAGGTTTAGGGTTAGGGTTAGGGTTCGAGTTAGGTTTAGGTTTAGTGTTAGGGTTCGGATTCGGGTTAGGGTTAAGGTTAGGGTTAGTGTTCGGATTCGCGTAATGGGTAGGCATAGATTTAGGGTTCGGGTTCGGGTTAGGGTTAGTTTTAGTGTTAGGGTTAGATTTATGGTTAGGTTCAGGTTAGGGATAGGGTTAGGGTTATTTTTCTGGTTAGTGTTAGGGTTCGGGTTAGGTTTACAATTTAGTGTTTAGTGTCAGTGTTAGGGATTGGGTGAGGATTAGGGTTAGGGTTCGGGTTAGGGTTACGGTTCGGTTAGGGTTATTGTTAGGTTAAGTGTTAGGTTAGAGTTAGGGTTCGGGTTGCGGTTCGGGTTAGAGTTAGGGTTAGGGGTTTGGTTAGGGGTTAGGTTTAGGGTTAGGGTTACTATTAGGGTTCGGGTTAGGGTTAGGGTTAGAATTCAGGTTCGGCTTAGGGTTAGGGTTAGTGTTAGTGTTAGGGTTAAGGTTAGGGTTAGGGTTCGGGTTCGCGTAATGCTTAGGCTTAGGGTTATTTTTCGGGGTTCGGGGTTCGGGTTAGGGTTATTTTTAGTGTTAGGTTTAGGGTTAGGTTTCGGGTTAGGGTTAGGGTTAGGTTTTAGGGTTCGGGTTCACGTTCGGGTTAGGCTTAGGGGTTAGGGTTAGGATTAGGTTCGTGTTCCAGTTAGGGTTAGGTTTATGGTTAGGATTACTGTTAGTGTTAGAGGTATGGTTAGGGTTCGGCTTAGGGTTAGGGTTCGGGTTTAGGGTTAGGATTCAGGATCGGGTTAGGGATTTGGTTAGAGTTAGGGTTAAGGTTTGTGTTAGACTTTGGTTCGGGTTAGGGTTAGGGTTAGGATTAGAGTTCCGGTTCGGGTTAGAGTTAGGGATAGGTTAAGGGATAGGGTTAGGGTGAGCGTTAGCGTTAGGGTAAGGGTTAGGCTTAGGGTTAGGGTTAGAGTTAGGGTTAGGGTTAGGTGGGTTAGGGTTAGGTTTAGGGTTGGGGTTAGGGTTAGTTTCGGTTTAGGGTTCGGATTAGGGTTAGGGTTCGGGTTAGGGATAGGTTTAGCGTTATGGTTAGGGTTAGGGTACCGGTTAGGGTTAGGGTTTGGGTTAGGGTTAGTGTTAGTGTTAGGATTAGGGTTAGAATTCGGGTTCGGGTTAGAGTTAGGGTTCAGTTTAGGGTTAGGGTTCAGGTTAGGTTTAGGGTTCTTGTTCGGGTTCGGGTTCGGGTACGGGTGGGGTTAGGGTTAGGTTAATATTAGGGTTCGGTTAGGGTGAGAATTTGGGTTTAGGGTTAGGTTAGTGTTAGGGTTCGGGTTTAGGGTTAGGCCTAGGGTTTGGGTTAGGCTTAGGATTTGGGTTAGGGTTAGGGTTAGGGTTCGGGTTAGGTTTCGTATTAGGGTTAGAGTTAGGGTTAGAGTTTGGGTTAGGTTTAGGGTTCAGGTTAGGGTTAGGAATTAGGGATAGGGTTAGGGTTAGGGTTAGGGTTAGGGTTCATGTTAGGGATAGGGTTAGGGTTAGGGTTAGTGTTAGGGTTAGGGTTAGCATTAGGTTTCGGTTTAGGGTTAGGTTTACCGTTAGGGGTAGGGTTAGGGTTAGGGTTAGGGTTACGGTTAGGTTTCGGGTTCAAGTTAGGGTTAATGTTAGGCTTAGGGTTAGAGTTCGGATTTGGATTAGGGGTTAGGGGTTAGGGTTAGCGTTAGGGTTCGGGTTCGGGTGTGGGTTATGGTTAGGTTTAGGTTTCTGGGTTCAGGTTAGGGATAGGGTTAGGGTTAGGTTTCGGGTTCTGGTTAGGGTTAGGGTTAGGGTTCGTGTTAGTTTTAGTGTTCGGGTTAGAGTTAGTTTAGGGTTAGGGTTTGGGTTCGGTTAGGTTCGTTTTAGGGTTAGGTTAGGGTTAGGGTTTTCATTAGTTTTAGGTTTAGGTTTAGGTTTAGATTTCGGGTTTGGGTTAGGTTCGTTAAAGGGTTAGGGTTAGAGTTCCGGTTCGGTTTAGGTTTAGGGTTACGGTTAGGGTTCAGTTAGCGTTAGGGATCGGGTTCGGTGAGGGTTAGGGTAGGTTAGGTTTCGGGTTCGAGTTAGGGGTTAGGGTTACGGGTTTGGGTTCGGGTTCTGGATAGGGCTAGGGTTAGGGTTCGGGTTAGGGTAGGGTTCGGGTTTGGTTATGGTAAGGCTTAGGGTTAGGGTTAGATTTGGGGTTCGGGTTAGGGTTAGGGTTAGGGTTAGAGTTCGTGTTCAGGTAGGTTTAGGGTTAGGGTTTAGGTTCAGGGTTTCAGGTTAGGGTTAGATTTAGGTTTCGGGTTGGGTTAGGGTCACGGTTATGTTTCGGGTTAGGGTTAGAATTGGGGTTCGGTTAGGGTTTGGGTTCGGGTTGGGTTTAGGTTTCTTTCTGTGTTAGGATAGGGTTAGGGTTAGGGTTCGGGTTTGGGTTAGGGTTATGGTTAGGGTTCGGGTTCGGTTTACGGTTACGGTTAGGGTTAGGGTTAGAGGTTTGCGTTCGGCTTAGGGTAAGGTTAGGGTTAGGTTTCGGGTTAGGGTTTATGTATAGGGAAGAATTAGGTTAGATTTCGGGTTCGGGTTAGGTTCGGGTTGGTTAAAGGGTTAGGGGTTAGGGTTCGGGATAGGGTTAGTGTTAGGGTTAGGGTTCAGGTTCGCGTAATGGTTAGCTTACAGTTAGGATTCGGGTTGGGGTTCGGGTTAGGGTTAGTTTTCGGGTTAGGGTTAGGGTTATGGTTCGGGTTCGGGTTAGGGTTAGCGTTAGGGTTCGGGGTTATTTTTCTGGTTAGGGTTACGGTTCGGGTTAGGTAGGGTTCTTGTTCGGGTTCGGGTTCGGGTTCGGGTTCGGGTTAGGGTTAGGGTTAGGTTAATGTTAGGGTTCGGATTAGGATTAGGGCTAGGGTTCGGGTTAGGCCTTAGTGTTAGTGTTTGGTTTAGGCGTTCGGGTGAGGATTAGCCTTAGGGTCAGCTTAGAGTTAGGGTTCGGGTTTGGGTTAGAGTTATTGTTAGGTTTAGGGTTAGGGTTAGAGTTAGGGTTTAGGTTTAGGGTTAGGGTTTGGGTTAGGGTTAGGGTTAGGGTTAGGGTTACTTTTAGGGTTCGGGTTAGGGTTAGGGTTAGAATACGGGTTCGGGTTAGGGTTCGGGTTTTTGTTAGGTTTAGTGTTAGGGTTACATTTAGGGTTCGATTTTGGTTTGGGTTAGGGTTAGGGTTAGGGTTAGGGTTTGGGTTAGGGTTATGGTTAGGGTTATGGTTAGGGTTAGGGTTAGGGTTACTTTTAGGGTTCGTGTTAGGGTTAGGGTTAGAATTCGGGTTCGAGTTAGGGTTAGGGTTAGTGTTAGGGTTAGGGTTATTTTTAGGGTTAGGGTTTGGGTTAGGTTTCGGGTTCGTGTAACCGTTAGGTTTAGTTTTAGGGTGAGGGTTCGGGTTGGGGTTCGGGTTCATGTTAGGGTTAGGGTTAGGTTTAGTGTTAGAGTTTGGGTTCAGGTTATGGTTATGGTTAGGGTTAGGGTTAGAATTCGGTTTCGTGTTAGGTTTAGGGTTCAGGTTATGGTTGTGGTTAGGGTTAGGGTTAGAATTCGGTTTCGTGTTAGGTTTAGGGTTCGGTTTATGTTCGGGTTAGGGTTAGGGTTAGGGTTCGGGTTAGGGTTAGAATTAGTCTTAGGGTTAGGGTTAGGGTTATTTTTCGGGTTAGGGTTAGGGTAGGGTTAGTTTTAGGGTTCGGGTTAGGGTTAGGTTTATTTTTCGGGTTAGGGTTAGGGTTCGGATTAAGGTTAGAATTAGTCTTAGGGTTAGGGTTAGGATTAGGGTTTGGGTTAGGGTTAGGATTATTTTTCGGGTTAGGGTTAGGGTTAGGGTTAGGTTTAGGGTTAGGTTTAGGGTATTTGTTAGGGTTCGGGTTAGGGTTAGGTTTAGCGTTAGTGGTAGGGTTAGTGTTATTGTTCGGGTTAGGGTTATTGTTCGGGTTAGGGTTATTGTTCGGTTTAGGGTTCGAGTTATGGCTAGGGTTAGGGTTAGGGTTAGGGTTAGGGTTAGGGTTAGGGTTAGGGTTAGGGTTTGTGTTAGGGTTAGGTTTAGGGTTAGGTTTAGTGTTATGATTCGGATTCGGGTTAGTGTTAGGTTTAGGGTTAGGTTTCGGGTTCGCGTAATGGTTAGGGTTAGGGTTAGGTTTAGGGTTCAGGTTCGATTTAGGGTTAGTTTTAAAGGGTTAGTGTTGGAGTTAGTGTTCGGGTTCGGGTTAAGGTTGGGTTAGGGTTCGGGTTCGTGTTCGGGTATGGGTTAGGGTGAGGGTTAGGTTTAGGGTTAGAATTCGGTTTAGGGTTAGGGTTAAGGTTGGGGATGGGAGTAGAGTTCGGGTTATGGTTAGGGTTAGGGTTAGGGTTTAGCTTTGGGTACGGGTTCGGGTTGGGGTTTGGGTTAGGGTTAGTGTTAGGGTAGAGTTCGGTTTCGGGTAAGGGTTCAATTTAGGGTTAGGGTTAGATTTCCGGTTCGGGATAGGTTTAGGGTTAGGGTTAGCGTTCGGGTTAGCAATAGGGATCGGGTTCGGGTGAGGGTTAGGGTTAGGGTTAGGTTTCAGGTTCGAGTTAGGGTTAGGGTTCGGGTTTGGGTTCGGGTTCTGGATAGGGTTAGGGTTAGGGTTAGGGTTAGGGTTAGGGTTAGGGTACGTGTTCGGGTTAGGCTTCGGTTTGGGGTTTGGTTTAGGTTTAGGGTTAGGGTTAGGGTTAGGTTTGGGGTTCAGATTATGATAAGGGTTAGGGTTAGGGTTCGGGTTCGCGTAAAGGTCAGGGTTATTTTTAGGGTTAGGGTTCGGGTTGGGGTTAGGGTTAGGTTTAGGGTTAGGGTTAGGGTTAGTGTTAGGGTTCGGGTTCGGGTGAGGGTTATGGTTAGGGTTAGTTTTCGGGTTCTGTTTAGGGTTAGGATTAGGGTTCAGGTTAGTGTTCGGGTTAGTGTTAGGTTTAGGTTTAGGGTTACGGTTCGGGTTCGGTTAGGGTTCGTTTTAGGTTTAGGTTTATGGTTAGGTTTAGGGTTCTGTTCAGGTTAGGGTTAGGATTAGTGTTAGGGTTAGGGTTATGGTTAGGGTTCGTGTTAGGGTTAGGGTTCAGTTTGTTGTTAGCTCTAGGTTTAGGGTTAGGGTTATGGTTAGGTTTGGGGTTGATTATGATTAGAGTTAGGGTTAGGGTTCGGGTTCACGTAACGGTCAGGGTTGGGATTAGGGTTAGGGTTCGGTTTGGGGTTAGGTTTAGGTTTAGGGTTAGGTTTAGTTTTACGGTTCGGATTCGGGTGAGTGTCATGTTTAGGGTTAGGGTTTGGTTTCCTGTTCAAGTTAGGGTTAGGCTTAGGGTTAGTGTTAGAGTTCGGTTTTGGGTTTGGGTTAGGGTTAGAGTTAGGCTTAGAAACAGTGTTAGGGTTAGTGTTAGGGTTAGGGTTCGATTGAGGATTAGGGTTAGGATTAGGTTTAGGGTTTGGGTTCTGGTTTGGTTTCGGGTTAGGGTTAGGGTTAGGATTAGGGTTAGGGTTAAGATTCGGGTTCGGGTTCGGATTAGGTTTAGGGTAGGGTTAGGGTTGCGGATAGGGTTTGGGTTAGGGTTTGGGTTATGGTTAGGGTTAGGATTATGGTTAGGGTTCGAGTTCAGGTTATGGTTTGGGTTAGGGTTAGGGTTCGGGTTCTTGTAAAGGTTAGGGTTAGGTTTAGGGTTAGGTTTCAGGTTGGGGTTAGGGTTAGGTGTAGGGTTAGGGTTAGGGTGAGCATTCGGGTTCGGGTTCAAGTTAGGGTCAGGTTTTGGATTAGGGTTAGAGTTCGTGTTCGGGTTAGGGTTAGGGTTAGTGTTAGGGTTAGAGTTTGGGTTCGTGTTTTGGTTAGGGTTAGGGTTAGCTTTAGGGTTGGGGTTCGGTTTAGGATTAGGGTTATTATTAGTGTTAGGATTTGGTTTAGGGTTAGGTATAGGGTTCGTGTTAGGGTTAGGGTTAGGGTTCGGGTTAGGGATAGAATTAGTGTTAAGTTTAGGGTTAGGGTTAGGGTTCATGTTAGGGTTAGGTTTAGGGTTTGTGTTAGGTTTAGGGTTAGGGTTAGGATTAGGGTTCGGTTTCGGGTTAGGGTTAGGTTTAGGGTTAGGGTTAGGGTTAGGGTAAGGGTGAAGGTTTGGGTTAGGGTTAGGTTTAGCGTTAGTGGTTGGGTTAGGGTTACTGTTCGTGTTCGTGTTAGGGTTAGGGTTAGGTTAGGGTTAGCGTTAGGCTTCGGATTAGGGTTAGTTTCATGGTTAGGGTTAGGGTTAGGGTTCGGGTTCGGGTTAAGGTTGGGTTACGGTTGGGTTCTGGTTCGGGTTAGAGTTAGGGTTTAGGTTAGTGTTAGTGTAGAATTCGGGTTCAGGTTAGAGTTAGGGTTAGTGTTAGGGTTAGAATTCCGGTTCGGGTTAGGGTTAGGGTTAGCGTTAGGGATCGGGTTCGGGTGAGGATTAGTGTTAGGTTTAGGGTTCGGGTTCGAGCTAGAGTTAGGGTTAGGGTTTGGGTTCCGGTTCTGGTTAGGGTTAGGGGTAGGGTTCAGATTAGGGTTCGGGTTAGTGTTAGGTTTAGTTTTAGGGTTAGGGTTCGGGTTCGGTTAGGGTTAGGGTTAGGGTTAGGGTTAGGGTTAGGGTTACGGTTAGGGTTAGGGTTCTGTTCGGGTTAGAGTTAGGGTTAGGGTTAATGTTTGGGTTCGGGTTGGGGTTAGGGTTACAGATTGGGTACGGTTTGTGTTAGGGTTCGTATAAGGGTTAGGGTTAGGGTTAGGATTAGGGTTAGGGTTAGGGTACGTGTTAGGGTTAGGGTTCGGTTTTTTGGTTAGGTTTAGGTTTATGGTTAGGGTTACGGTTAGGTTTGGTGTTCAGATTATGATAAGGGTTAGGGTTTGGGTTCGGGTTCGCGTAAAGGTCAGTGTTAGGGTTAGGGTTGGGGATCGGGTTGGGGTTAGGGTTAGGTTTAGGGTTAGGGTTAGGGTTACGATTTGGGTTCTGGTGAGGGTTTTGGTTAGGGTTAAGGTTCGTGTTTGGGTTCAAGTTAGGGTTAGTCTTAGGGTTAGTGTTAGAGTTCGGGTTCGGGTTCTGGTTAGGGTTAGAGTTAGGGTTAGAATTAGTGTTAGGGTTATGGTTAGGGTTCAGGTGAGGATTAGGGTTAGGGTTATTTTTAGGGTAATGGTTAGGGTTAGCGTTTGGGTTCGGGTTTGGGTTCAGGTTAGGGATAGGGTTATGGTTATTGTTAGGGTTAGGGTTCGGGTTTGTTTTCGGATTTGGGTTAGGGTTAGGGTTAGGGTTAGGTTTTGGCTTAGGTTTAGGATGAGGGTTCAGGTTAGGGTTAGGTTTAGGGTTCGGGTTAGGGTTAGGGTTATAGATAGGGTGTGGGTTAGGGTTAGGGTTTGGGTTAGTGTTATAGTTCGGGTTCGGGTTAGGGTTTGGGTTCGGGTTGGGTTTAGGGTTCTATTCTTGTTAGGGGTAGGGTTAGGGTTAGGGTTCGGATTAGGGTCAGGGTTAGGGTTAGTGTTTGGGTTCGGGTTAGGGTTACGGTTAAGGTTAGGGTTAGGGTTCGGGTTAGGGTTTATGTTAAGGGAAGGGTTAGTGTTAGATTTCGGATTCGGGTTAGGGTTCGTGTTAAGGTTAGGGTTAGGGTTCTGGTTCGGGTTAGGGTTAATGTTAAGGTTAGGGTTAGGGTTAGGGTTCGGTTTAGGTTTAGGGTTAGGGTTAATGTTCAGATTCGGGTTCGGGTTATGTTTAGGCTTAGGGTTCAGGTTCGGTTTCGGGTTCGGATTAGGCTTAGGGTTCGGGTTCGGGTTCGGGTTAGACTTTGGGTTAGGGTTAGGGTTAGGGTCGTGTTCGGGATAGGGTTAGGTTGAGGGTTAGGATTAGGGTAAGTGTTAGGGGTATGGTAAGGGTTAGGGATAGGGTTAGGGTTCGGTTTAGGGGTAGGATTTGGGTTCGGGTTAGAGTTAGGGTTAGGGTTAGGGTTCAGGTAAGGGTTAGGGTTAGGTTTAGGGTTCAGGTTCGAGTTCGGGTTAGGGTTAGGGTTTAGGTTCGGGTTAGGGTTAGGGTTAGGTTTAGGGTTAGGATTATGGTTAGGGTTCGGGTTCAGGTTCGGGTTAGGTTTAGGGTTAGGATTAGGGTTAGTGTTAGGGGTATGGTTAGGGTTTGGGATAGGGTTAGGTTTCGGGTTAGGGTTAGGGTTCGGGTTCGGGTTAGGGTTAAGTTTATGGTTAGAGTTCGGGTTAGGGTTAGGGTTCAGGTTAGGGTTAGGGTTAGGGTTAGGGTTCAGTTTCGGGTTCGGGTTAGGTTTAGGGTTTGGGTTCGGGTTAGGGTTAGCGTTAGGGTTCGGGTTCATGTTCGGGTTCAGGTTAGGGTTAGGGTTAGGTTTGTGTTAGAGATTGGGTTAGGGTTAGGGTTAGGGTAAGGTTAGGGTTAGGGTTAGAGTTCCGGTTCGGGTTAGAGTTAGGGTTAGGGTTAGGGATAGGGTTAGGGTTAGCGTTAGTGTTAGGGTTAGGGTTAGGGTTAGGGTTAGGGTTCGGATTAGGGTTAGGGTTAGGGTTCTGGTTAGGTTTAGGGTTAGGGTTCGGATTCGGGTTCTGGTTAGGGTTAGGGTTATAGTTCGGGTTAGGTTCAGGGTTATGGTTAGGGTACCCGTTAGGGTTAGCGTTCGGGTTAATGTTTGGGTTATATTTAGGGTTAGGTTGAGGGTTCTGATTCAGGTTAGGGTTCGGGTTAGGGTTAGAGTTAGGGTTAGGGTTACGGTTAGGGTTCAGGTTCGGGTTCAGGTTAGGGTTAGGGTTTGGGTTCGGGTTAGGTTTAGGGTTTGGAATAGGGTTAGGGATAGGGTTAGGGTTAGGGTTAGAGTTCCGGATCGGGTTAGAGTTAGGGTTAGGGTTAGGGATAAGGTTAGGGTTAGTGTTAGTGTTAGTTTTAGGGTTAGGGTTAGGGTTCAGATTAGGGTTAGGATTAGGTTTCTTGTTAGGCTTAGGGTTAGGGTTTGGGTTCAGTTTCTGGTTAGGGTTAGGGTTATGGTTCGGGTTAGAGTTCGGGTTAGGGTTAGTGTTAGGGTTAGGGTCCGGGTTCACGTAATGGTTAGGGTTAGTGTTAGGGTTAGGGTTCGGGTTGGGTTTAGGGTTAGGTTAAGGGTTAGGGTTAGGGTAAGTGTGCGGTTTCGGGTTAGGGTTAGGGTTAGGTTTAGTGTTAGGGTTAGGGTTAGGTTTCGGTTTCGGGTTAGGGTTGGGGTTAGGTTTAGGGTTCGGATTCGGGTTCAAGTTAGGGTAAGTCTTAGGGTTAGGTTTAGAGTTCGGGTTCAGGATAGGGTTAGGGTTAGTGTTAGAGTTAGAGTTCGGGTTCGGGTTAGGTTTAGGATTAGGGTTAGGTTTAAGGTTCCGGTTAGTGTTAGAATTAGTGTTAGGGTTAGGGTTATTGTTAGGGTTAGGGTGAGGATTACTTTTAGGGTTCGGGTTAGGGTTAGGGTTCGGTTTATTGTTAGGTTTATTGTTAGGGTTAGGATTAGGGTTAGGGTTTGGGTTCGGATTTGGGTTCGGGTTCGGGATAGGGTTAGGGTTAGGGTTAGTGTTCTCTTCAGGGTTAGGGTTCGGGTTAGGTTTATTGTTAGGGTTCGTATTCGGGTTAGTTTTAGGGTTAGGGTTAGGGTTCCGGTTCGGGTTAGGTTAAGTTTTAGGGTTAGGGTTAGTTTTATGGTTCGAGTTCGTGTTAAGGTGGGGTTACGGTTCGTTTTCGGGTTCGGGTTCGGGTTCGGGTTCGACTTAGGGTTTATGTTAGTGTTAGGGTAGAGTTCGGTTTCGGGTTCGGGTTAGGGTTAGAGTTAGGGGTAGAATTAGTGTTAGGGTTAGGGTGAGGGTTATGGTTTGTGTTCGGGTTTGGGTTCGGGTTAGGATTAGGGTTAGGGTTAGGGTTAGAGTTCAGGTTCGGGTTCCGATTAGGGTTATTTTTAGGCTTAGGGTTGGGGATAGGGTTTTGGTTAGGGTTTGGATTACGGTAAGGGTTCCAGTTATGGTTAGGGTTAGGGCTCCGGTTCAGGTTCAGGTTATGGTTTGGGTTAGGGTTAGGGTTCGGGTTCAGTTTATGGTTTGGGTTAGGGTTAGGTTTCGGTTTCTCGTAACAGTTAGGGTTAGGATTAGGGTTAGTGTTCGGGTTGGGGTTAGGGTTAGGGTTAAGGTTCGGGTTCGGTTTAGTGTTAGGGTTAGGGTTCAGGTTAGGGTTAGGTTGAGTGTTAGGGTTCGGATTCGGGTTAGGGTTAAGATTAGGGTTAGGGTTCGGGTTCGTGTATGGTTAGGATTAGGGTTAGGGTTAGGGTTCGGGTTTGGATTAGGGCTAGTTGTAGTGTTAGTGTTAGGGTTATGGTTCGGGTTAGGGATAGGGTTGGGTTAGGGTTCGGGTTAGGGTTCGGGTTAGGGTTAGGGTTTGGGTTCGGGTTATGGTTTGGGTTAGGGTTTTGGTTAAGGTTAGGGTTCGGGTTCGGGTTATGGTTAGGGTTAGGGTTTTGGTTAGTGTTAGGTTTCGGGTTAAGTTTAGAATTAGTGTTAGTGTTAGTGTTAGGGTTCGGGTGAGGTTTAGGGTTAGTGTTCGGGTTAGGTTTAGGGTTCTGGTTACGGTTAGGGTTTTGTTCGGGTTAGTGTTATGGTTAGGCTTAAGGTTCGGGTTTGGGTTTGGGTTAGGGTTAGGGTTAGAGTTCGGATTATGGTCAGGGTTAGGTTTAGTGTTCGGGTTCAGGTTAGGGTTAGTATTAGGGTTAGGGTTAGGTTTCGGGTTAGGGTTTAGGTTTAGGGTAGGATTACTGTTAGATTTCGTGTTTGGGTTACGGTTCGGGTTAGGGTTAGGGTTAGGGTAAGGGTTTGGGTTCGGGTAAGGGTTGGGTTAGGTTTATGGTTCGGATTTGGGTTCAAGTTAGGGTAAGTCTTAGGGTTAGGTTTAGAGTTCGGGTAGGGTTATGCTTAGGGTTAGGGTTAGAGTTTGAGTTCGGGTTAGGGTTAGGGTTAGGGTGACAGTTAGGGTTAGAATTAGTGTTAGGGTGCCGGTTAGGGTTAGAATTAGTGTTAGGGTTAGGGTTAGTGTTCCGGTTCTGGTGAGGATAAGGGTTAGGGTTCGGGTTAGGGTTAGGATTCGGTTTAGGGTTAGGTTTATTGTTAGGGTTAGGATTAGGGTTAGGGTTAGGGTTCACGTTTGGGTTCTGGTTAGGGTTAGGGTTAGGGTTAGGGTTAGAGTTCCGGTTAGGGTTAGTGTTCCGGTTAGGTTTATTGTTAGGGTTCAGATTCGGGTTAGGGTTAGGGTTAGGGTTGGGTTAGGTTTAGGGTTAGTTTTAGGATTAGGGTTTAGGTGAGGGTTCGGGTTCTGGTTAAGTTTGGGTTAAGGTTCGGGTTCGGGTTCGGGTTCGGGTTAGGGTTTAGGTTAGTGTTAGGATAGAGTTTGGGTTCGGGTTCGGGTTAGGGTTAGGGTTAGTGTTAGGGATAGGGTTAGGGTTAGGGTTAGGGTTAGGGTTAGGGTTAGGGTTAGTGTTAGGGATAGGGTTAGGGTTAGGGTTAGGGTTAGTGTTAGGGATCGGGTTCGGGTGAGGATTAGTTTTAGGGTTAGGGTTCTTGTTTGATTTAGGGTTAGGGTTAGGGTTTGGTTTCAGGTTCTGGTTAGGGTTAGGGTTAGGGTTAGTGTTAGGTTTAGGGTTAGGGTTCAGGTTCAGTTAGGGTTCGTTTTAGGGTTAGGGTTAGGGTTCTGTTCGGGTTTGGGTTAGGGTTAGTGTTAATGTTCTGGTTCGAGTTAGGGTTAGGGTTAGGGATCGGGTTTGGGTTCGGGTTAGGGTTCGTATAAGGGTTAGGGTTAGGGTTATGGTTAGGTTTCGGGTTAGGGTTAGGGTTAGGGTTCGTGTTAGGGTTAGGGTTCGGTTTGGGGTTAGGATTAAGTTTAGGTTTAGGGTTAGGGTTCGGTTTGTGGTTCAGATTATGATTAGGGTTAGGGTTAGGGTTCGGGTTCGCGCAATGGTCTGGGTTGGGTTAGGGTTAGCTTTCGGGTTGGGTAAAGGTTTAGGTTTAGGGTTAGTGTTAGGGTTACGGTTCAGGTTCGGGTGAGGGTTATGTTTAGGGTTAGGGTTCGGGTTCGGGTTCAAGTTAGGGTTAGGCTTAGGGTTAGTGCTAGAGTTCGGTTTCAGATTCAGGTTAGGGTTAGAGTTGGGGTTAGAATTAGTGTTAGGGTTAGGGTTAGGGTTAGGGTTAGGTTGAGGATTAGGTTTAGGGTTACTTTTAGGTTAGAGTTAGGGTTAGGGTTCGGGTTTGGGTTAGGGTTGGGGTTAGGTTTAGGGTTCGGATTCGTGTTCATGTTAGGGTAAGTCTTAGGGTTAGGTTTAGAGTTCGGGTTCGGGTTAGGTTTAGGGTTAGGGTTAGGTTTAGGGTTCGGGTTCGGGTTAGGGTTAGGGTTAGGGTTCCGGTTAGGGTTAGAATTAGTGTTAGGGTTAGGGTTAGTGTTCGGGTTCAGGTGAGGATTAGGTTTAGGGTTCGGATTAGGGTTAGGGTTCAGTTTAGGGTTAGGTTTATTGTTAGGGTTAGGATTAGGGTTAGGGTTAGGGTTCGGGTTTGGGTTCTGGGTAGGTTTAGGGTTAGGGTTAGGGTTAGGGTTCCGGTCAGAGTTAGGGTTCGGTTTACGTTTATTGTAATTTTTCAGATTCGGGTTAGGGTTAGGTTTAGGGTTAGGGTTCGGGCTCGGGTTAAGGTTGGGTTAAGGTTCGGGTTCGAGTTCGGGTTAGAATTTAGGTTAGTGTTAGGGTATAGTTCGGGTTCGGGTACGGGTTAGGGTTAGGGTTGGGGTTAGGAATAGAGTTCCGATTTGGGTTAGGGTTAGGTTTATGGTTAGGGTTAGGGTTAGCGTTAGGGATAGGGTTCGGGTGAGGATGAGTGTTAGGGTTAGGGTTCTTGTTAGAGTTAGGGTTAGGGTTAGGGTTTGGGTTCAGTTTCTGGTTAGGGTTAGGTTTAGGGTTCGGGTTAGGGTTCTGGTTAGGGCTAGAATTGGTGTTAAATTTAGGGTTAGGATTAGGGTTTGGATTAGGGTTAGGTTTAGGTTTCGGGTTAGGATTAGGGTTAGGGTTAGGTTTCGGTTCGGGTTAGGGTTAGGTTTAGGGTTAGGGTTAGGGTAAGGGTTAGGGTTCGGGTAATGGTTATTGTTAGCTTTAGGGATAGGGTTAGGGTTACTGTTCGTGTTAGGGTCGGGGTTAGGGTTAGGGTTAGGGTTAGGGTTAGGGTTAGGGTTCGGGTTAGGTCTAGTTTTAGGGTTAGTGTTAGGGTTAGGGTTTGGGTTCGGCTTCTTGTTTGTGTTAGGGTTTCGATTAGTGTTAGGGTAGAGTTCGGGTTCGGGTTAGGGTTAGGGTTAGAGTTAGGGTTAGAGTTACGGTCCGGGTTATCGTTAGGGTTAGGTTTAGGGTTAGTATTAGGGATCGGGTTCGGTTGAGGATTAGTGTTAGTGTTAGGGTTCAGGTTTGAGTTAGGGTTAGGGTTTGGGTTCGGGTTCTGGTTAGGGTTAGGGTTAAGATTCAGGTTAGGGTTCAGGTTAGTGTTAAGTTTAGGTTTAGGTTTAGGTTTCTGGTTAGGTTACGGTTCGTTTTAGGATTACGGTTAGGATTAGGGTTCTGTTCGGTTTAGGATTAGGGTTAGGTTTAGGTTTAATGTTCGGGTTCGGGTTAGGGTATGGTTAGGGATCAGGTTCGGGTTCAGGTTAGGGTTCGTATAAGGGTTCGGGTTCGCGTAACGTTCAGGGATAGGTTAGGATTAGTGTTCGGGTTGGGGTTAGGGTTAGATTTAGTGTTAGGGTTTGGGTTACGGTTCGGGTTTGGGTGAGGGTTATGGTTAGAGTTATGGTTCGGATCGGGTTCAAGTTAGGGTTAGGCTTAGGGTTAGTGTTAGAGTTCGTTTTCTGGTTCGGGTTAGGGTTAGAGTTATAGTTAGAATTGGTGTTAGGGTTAGGGTTAGGGTTAGGTTTCGGGTGAGGATTAGGGTTAGGGTTATTTTTAGGGTTAGGGTTAGGGTTAGGGTTTGAGTTCGAGTTTGGGTTCGGGTTAGGGTTAGTGTTAGGGTTAGGTTTAGGGTTCAGGTTTGGGTTCGGGTTTGGGTTCGGATTAGTGTTAGGGTTAGGGTTAGGGTTGTGGATAGGGTTTGGGTTAGGGTTTGGGTTAGGGTTAGGGTTTCGGTTAGGGTTAGAGTTAGGTTTAGGGTTCGGGTTCAGGTTATGGTTTGGGTTAGGGTTAGGGTTCGGGTTCAGTTTATGTTTTGGGTTAGGGTTAGGGTTCAGGTTCTCGTAACGGTTACGGTTAGGTTTAGGGTCAGGGTTCGGGTTGGGGTTAGAGTTAGGGTTAGGTTTAGTTTTAGGCGTAGGATTAGGGTTCGGGTTTGGGTTAAGTTTATGGTTAGGGTTCGGGTTCGGGTTCGGGTTCAAGTTTGGGTTAGGGTTATGGTTAGGGTTAGAGTTCGGGATCAGGATCGGGTTAGGGTTCACGTTAATTTTAGGGTTAGTGTTCGGGTTAGGGATAGAATTAGTGTTAAGGTTAGTGTTAGGGTTAGGGTTCGGGTTAGGGTTAGGTTTAGGGTTCGGGTTAGGGTTATGGTTAGGGTTGGGGTTAGGGTTCGGGTAAGGGTTAGGTTTAGGTTTAGGGTTAGATTAAGGGTGAGGGTTGGGGTTAGGGTTAGGTTTAGCATAAGGGGTAGGGTTAGGGATACTGTTCGTGTTAGGGTTAGGGTTAGCTTTAGGGTTAGGGTTCGGGTTCGGGTTAGCATTAGGGTTAGGGTTCTGGTTCACGTAACGTTTAGGGTTAGGATTAGGGTTCTGGTTAGTTTTAACTATAGTGTTAGGGTTACGGTAAGGGTTAGGGTTCGGTTTAGAGTTAGGTTTAGCTTTAGGCGTAG
>NW_027554044.1:0-17500 GCF_045843805.1 Urocitellus parryii | reverse complement strand
GGGTTCAGGTTAGGGTAAGGTTTAGCGTTAGGGGTAGGGTTAGGGTTACTGTTCGTGTTAGAGTTAAGGTTCGGGTTAGGGTTAGGGTTCAGGTTGGGGTTAGGGTTAGGGTTAGGGTTAGGGGTAGTGTTAGGATTCGGGATCGGTTTAGTTTTACATTTAGGGTTAGGCTTAGGGTTAAGGTTAGGTATGGGGTTCAGATTATGATAAGGGTTAGGGTTAGGGTTCGGGTTTGCGTAAAGGTCAGGGTTAGGTTTGGGTTAGGTTCGGGTTGGGGTTAGGGTTAGGTTTAGGGTTAGGGATAGGTTTATGGTTTGGGTTTGGGTGAGGGTTATGGTTAGGGTTAGGGTTCGGGTTCGGGTTCAAGTTAGGGTTAGGCTTAGGGTTAGTGTTAGAGTTCGGGTTCGGGTTGGGGTTAGAGTTAGGGTTAGAATTAGTGTCAGGGTTAGGGTAAGTGTTAGGGTTCGGGGAAGGTTTAGTCTTAGGGTAAGGGTTAGATTTAGAGTTCGGGTTAGGGTTAGCATTAGGGTTTGGGTTCGGGTTTGGTTTCGGGTTAGGGTTAGGTTTAGGGTTAGGGTTAGTGTTAGGGTTCGGGTTTGGGATCGGATTAGGGTTAGGGTTATGTTTAGGGTGGGGATAGGGTTTAGGTTAGGGTTTGGGTTAGGGTTACGTTTCCGGTTGTGGTTAGGGTTAGGGTTCAGTTTCGGGTTCAGTTTATGGTTTGGGCAGTGTTAGGGTTAGGGTTCTCGAAATGGTTAGGGTTAGGTTTAGGGTTACGGTACGTGTTGGTGTTAGGGTTAGGTTTAGTGTTAGGGTTAGGCGTAGGTTTCGGGTTCGGGTAAGGTTTAGGGTAAGGTTCGGGTAAGGGTAAGGGTTAGGGTTACGGTTCGGGTACGGGTTAGGGTTATGGTTAGGATTAGGGTTCGGGTTCGGGTTCAATTAGGGTTAGGCTTAGGGTTAGTTTTAGAGTCCGGGTTCGGGTTCGGGTTCGGGTTAGGGTTAGTGTTAGAATTAGTGTTAGGGTTAGGGTAATGGTTAGGGTTCGAGGGAGGATTAGGGTTAGGGTTTGGGTTAGGTTTAGAATTCGGATTAGGGTTAGGGTTATTTTTAGGGTTAGGGTTAGCGTTAGGGTTTGGGTTCGGGTTTGGCTTCGGGTTAGGGTTAGGGTTAGGGTTAGGGTTAGGGTTCGGGATCGGATTAGGGTTAGGGTTAGGGTTAGGTTTGGGGATAGGGTTTGGGTTAGGGTTTGGGTTAGGGTTAGGGTTCCGGTTGTGGTTAGGGTTAGGATTCAGGTTCGTGTTCAGGTTATGGTTTGGGTTACGGTTAGGGTTCGGGTTCAGTTTATGGTTTGGGTTAGGGTTAGGGTTAGGGTTCTCGAAACAGTTAGGGTTAGGTTTAGGGTTAGGTTTCGTGTTGGGGTTAGGGTTAGGTTTAGGGTTAGTGTTAGGGGTAGGGTTCGGGTTCGGGTTCGGGTTCAGATTGGATTATGGTTAGGGTTAGCGTTTGGTTAGGGTTAGGGTTAGGGTTAGAGTTCCGGTTCGGTTTAGAGTTAGGGTTAGAGTTAGGGTGAGGGTTCCTGTTCGGGTTAGTGTACGGGTTAGGGTTATGATTAGGGTTAGGGTTCGGGTTAGGGTTAGGTTTAGGGTTCGTGTTAGTGTTCGGGTTAGGGTTAGGGTTCGGGATAGGGTTTGGTTTTGGGTAAGTGTTAGAGTTCAGGTTTGGGTTATGGATAGGGTTAGGGTTATGGTTAGGGTTAGGGTTAGGTTAAGAGTTTGCTTTCGGGTTAGGGTTAGAGTTAGGTTTAGGGTTCGTGTTAGGGTTAGGGTTAGTTTAGGTTTAGGGTTAGGGTTAGGGTTATGGTTCGTGTTCACGTAATGGTTAGGCTTAGGGTTATGGTTTGGGTTAGTGTTGGTTTAGGGTTCGGGTTCGGGTTCGGGTTAGGGTTAGGGTTAGATTCAGGGTTAGAGTTCGGGTTCGGGTTCGGGTTAGGGTTAAGGTTGGGGTTACGAT
Source organism: Urocitellus parryii (assembly GCF_045843805.1). Lineage (NCBI taxonomy): Eukaryota > Metazoa > Chordata > Mammalia > Rodentia > Sciuridae > Urocitellus > Urocitellus parryii. The sequence goes on along the minus strand of NW_027554044.1, from coordinate 15,490 downwards.
TATAGTTCGGGTTAGGTTAAGCATATGGTTAGGGTTAGGTTTAGGTTTTGATTTAGGATTAGAGTTAGGATTAGGGTTATTGTTAGGGTTAGGGTTAGTGTTAGGGTTAGGGTTCGGGTTACGGGTAGTGTTAGGGTTCGGGTTAGGGATAGAATTAGTGTTAAGGTTAGGGTTTAGGTTAGGGTTTGTGTTAGGGTTAGGGTTATGGTTCGGGTTACGGTTAGGCTTAGGGTTACGGTTAGCGTTAGGATTAGGGTTAGGGTTTGTGTTAGGGTTAGAGTTCGGATTTGGGTTAGGGTTAGGGTTCGGTTTAGGGATTGGGTTGGGGTTAGGTTTAGAGTTTGGATTAGGGTCAGGATTAGGTTTAGTGTTCGGGTTCGGGTTAGGGTTAGGGTTAGGGTTCGTGTTTGGTTTCGGCTTAGGGTTAGGGTTAGAGTTCGGGTTCGGGTTCGGGTTAGGGTTATTGTTATGGTTAGGATTCGGGTTCGGGTTTGGGTTCGGGTTCGGTTTAGGGTTAGCATTAGGGTTAGTGTTCGGGTTCAAGTAATGGTTAATGTTAGGGTTAGGGTTCATGTTAGTTTTAGGTTTAGGGTTAGGGTTAGGGTAGGGGTTAGGTTTCGGGTTAGGGTTAGGTTTAGCATTAGGGGTAAGGTTAATGTTACAGTTCGGGTTAGGGTTAGGGTTCGGTTTAGGGTTAGTGTTCGGGTTGGGGTTAGGGTTAGGGTTAGGGTTAGGGTTGGGGTTTGGTTTCGGCTTAGGGTTAGGGTTAGAGTTCGGGTTCGGGTTCAGGTTAGGGTTAGTGTTAGGGTTAGGATTCAGGTTCAGGTTTGGGTTCGGTTTCGGTTTAGAGTTAGCATTAGGGTTAGTGTTCGGGTTCATGTAACGGTTAGGGTTAGGGTTAGGGTTAGTGTTCAGGTTAGTTTTAGGTTTAGGGTTAGGGTTAGGGTAGGGGTTAGGTTTCGGTTTAGGGTTAGTTTTAGCGTTAGGGGTAGGGTTACTGTTACAGTTCGGGTTAGGGTTAGGGTTCGGTTTAGGGTTAGTGTTCGGGTTGTGGTTAGGGTTAGGGTGAGGCTTAGGGTTCGTGTTAGTGTTCGGGTTCGGTTTAGGGTTAGGGTTAGCGTTAGTGTTAGTGTTAAGGTTAGGGTTAGTGTTCGTATTTGGGTTAAGTTTAGGGTAGGGTTTAGTGTTCGGTTTAGGGTTAGGTTTCGGGTTCGGGTTCGGGTTAGGGTTAGTGTTAGGATTAGGGTTAGGTTTAGGGTTTGGGTTAGGGTTAGGGTTAGTTTTAGGGTTAGGGTTAGTGTTAGGGTTCGGGTTCAGGTTATATTTAGGGTTAGGGTTAGGGTTCGGGTTCGCGTAACGGTTAGTGTTAGGTTTAGGGTTCGGGTTCGGGTTAGTGTTAGGGTTAGGGTTAGGGTTCAGGTTCAGGTTCGGGTTCAAGTTAGGGTTAGGGTTAGGGTTATGGTTCGGGTTGGGGTTAGAATTAGTGTTAGGGTTAGGGTTAGAGTTAGTGTTATGATTACGGTTATGTTTCGGGTTAGGGTTATGGTTAGGATTAGGGTTAGGGTTAGGGTTCAGTTTAGGGTTAGGTTTAGGGTTATGGTAAGGGTTAGGGTAAGGGTTCGAGTTCTGGTTAGGGTTCGTTTAACTGTTAGGGTTAGGCTTAGGGTTAGGTTAGTGTTAGGTTAAGGGTTAGGGTTTCGTTTAGGGTTGTGGTTCTTGTTAGGGTTAGGTTAAGGGTTAGGGTTTCGTATAGGGTTGTGGTTCGGGTTAAGGTTAGGTTTAGGGTTAGGGTTATGGTTCGGGTTCAATTAGGGTTCATTTTAGGGTTAGGGTTAGGGTTAGGTTTAGGGTTAGCGTTAGGGTTAGGGTTTGGGTTAGGGTTACGGTTAGGGTTAGGGTTTGGGTTAGGCTTAGAGTTCCAGTTCGGGTTAGATTTAGGGTTAGGGTTGGGGTTAGGGTTAGGGTTAGGGTTAGGGTTAGTGTTCGGATTCGAGTTAGGGTTCGGTTTAGGGTTAGTGTTAGGCTTAGGGTTAGGGTTTGGGTAAGCGTTAGGTATAGGGTTAGGGTTAGGGTTTGTGTTTGTGTTAGGTTTCGGGTTCGGGTTCAGGTTCTGGTTAGGTTTACGGTTAGGGTTCGCGTTCAGGTCAGGGTTAGGGTTAGGTTTAGGGTTAGGTTTAGGTTTTGAGTTAGGGTTAGGATTAGGGTTAGGGTTAGGTTTAGGTTTCGGGTTAGGGTTATGGTTATGGTTATGGTTAGGGTTCTGATTCGAGTTCGGATTGGGGTTAGTGTTAGGGTTAGGGTTAGGTTTCTGGTAAGGGTTCGGGTTAGGGTTCGGGTTATGGTTAAGGTTAGGTTTGTGGTTACGGTTAGGGTTAGGGTTTGGGTTACGGTTAGCGTTAGGGTTAGGATTAGGGTTAGGTTTAGGGTTTGGATTAGGGTTCGGATAAGGTTTAGTGTTAGGGTTAGGTTTAGGGTTCGGGTTCGGGTTCGGGATAGGGTTAGAGTTAAGGTTCTGGTTCTGGTTCAGGTTAGGGTTAGTGTTAGGGTTATGGTTAGATTTCGGGTTTGGGTTCGGTGTGGGTTCAGGCTAGGGTTAGGGCTAGGGTTCGGGTTCAGGTTTCGGATAGGGTTAGGGTTTGGATTAGGGGTTAGGGTTAGGGATAGGGTTAGGGTTAGTGTTAGGTTTCTGGTTGGGTTTACGTTTAGGGTTATCTGTTAGGGTTAGGGTTCGTGTTAGGGTTAGGTTTCGGGTTAGGTTTAGGGTTATGGTTAGTGTTAGCCTTTGTGTTAGCATTAGGGATTAGGGTAAAGGGTTAGAGTTAGGGTTAGGGTTAGGTTTAGGGTTAAGATTTGTAATCGTGGTCGGGTTCCGGTTCGGGTTTGGGTTAGGGTTAGGGTGAGGGTTAGGGTTAGGGTTAGGGTTAGGTTTAGGGTTCGGGTTAGGGTTAGGGTTAAGTTTAAGGTTTGGGTTAGGGTTAGGGTTAGCCTTCGGGTTCGGGTTTTGGTTCCGAATAGGGTTAGGTTTAGGATTAGGGTTGGGTTAGGGTTACGGTTCGGGTTCGGTGTCGGGTTCGGGTTCGTGTTAGGGTTAGGGTTAGGGTTAGGGTTAGGTTTTGGGTAAGGGTTCGTGTTCATTTACGGGTCAGGGTTAGGGTTAGGGTAAGGGTTAGTGTTCGGGTTAGGTTTATGGTTAGGGTGAGGGTTAGGGTTAGGATTAGCGTTAGGAATCTGGTTCGGGTTAGGGTTAGGGGTAGGGTTAGGGTTAGGGTTATTGTTATGATTATGGTTAGGGGTAGGGTTACGTTTAGGGGTTAGGGTTAGGTGTTCGGGTTAGGGTTAGGGGTTTGGTTAGGGTTCGGGTTTGGGTTACGGTTAGCGTTAAGCTTAGGGTTCTGTTAGGCTTAGTGTTAGTGTTAGGGTTAGTGTTTGGTTAGGGTTAGGGTTAGGGTTAGGGTTGGGGTTAGGGTTCAGTTTCGGGTTCGCGTTCAAGTTAGGGTTAGTATCAGTGTTAGGGTTAGGGTTAGGCTTAGGGTTCGGGTTAGGCTAGTGTTAGGGTTAAGGTTAGGGTTAGGGTTCGGGGTCGGGTTCAGGTTCGGGTTAGGATTATGGTTAGGGTTAGGGTTAGGTTTAGGGTTCGTGTTAGGGTTAGGCTTAGGGTTTGGGTTAGTCTTAGGGTTAGGGTTGGGGTTAGGGTTCGGGTTACCTTAGGGTTAGTGTTATGGTTAGGGTTCGGGTTAGGGTTAGGTTTAGGGTTAGGGTTAGGTTTAGAGTTAGGGGTTAGGGTAAGGGGTTAGGGTTAGGGTTAGTTTTACGGTTCGGATTCGGGTTCGGGGTCGGGTTAGGGTTAGGGTTAGTGTTAGTGTTAGGGTTAGGGTTAGCTTTCGGGTTAGGGTTTGGGTTAGGTTTAGGGTTAGGGTTAGGGTTAGGGTTAGCATTAGTGTTAGGGTTAGGGTTAAAGTTCTGGTTAGGGTTATGTTTAGGGTTAGGTTCAGGGTAAGGTTTAGTGTTAGGTTTCCAGTTAGGGTAGGGTTAGGTTTCGGTATCGGGTTCGGGTTACGGTTAGGGTTATGGTTAGGGTTATGGTTAGGGTTCAGATTAGGGTTATGCATAGGGTTCGGGATAGGGTTAGGGTTAGTTTTCGAGTTCTGGTTAGGGTTAGGGTTAGGGTTTGGTTTAGGTTTAGGTTTAACGTTAGGGTTCGGGTTCGAGTTAGGGTTAGGGTTAGGGTTAGGTTAGACTTAGGGTTAGGTTTAAGGTTAGTGTTAGGGTTAGAGTTAGGGTTAGTGTTAGGGTTAGGGTTAGTTTTAGGTTTCGGGTTAGCTTTCGGTTTAGGGTTAGGGTTAGGGTTAGGTTTCGTTGAGGGTTAGGGTTAGGGTTAGGGTTCATTTTTGGGTTAGGGTTAGGGTTAGTGTTCGGGTTCGTGTTAGGTTTAGCTTTAGGGTTAGGGTTAGGATTAGCGTCAGGGTTATTGGTAGGGTTTTAATTAGGGTTAGTGTTAGGGTTAGGGTTAGGATAGGGTTAGGCTTAGGGTTCGTTTAGGCTTAGTGTTAGTGTTAGGGTTATGGTTCGATTAGGGTTAGGGTTAGGGTTAGGGTTGGGGTTAGGGTTCGGTTTCGGGTTCGGGTTCAGGTTAGGATTGGTGTTAGGGTTAGGGTTAGGGTTAGGTTTAGGGTTCGGGTTAGGCTTACGTTTAGGGTTAGGGTTAGGGTTAGGGTTCGGGGTCGGTTTCACTTTCGGGTTAGGGTTAGTGTTAGGGTTAGTGTTAGGGTTCGGGTTCGGGTTAGGTTTAGGCTTAGGGTTCGGGTTAGGCTTAGGGTTAGGGTTAGGGTTAGGGTTTGGGTTAGGTTAGGGATAGTGTTATGGTTAGGGTTTGGGTTAGGGTTAGGTTTAGGGTTCGGGTTAGGTTCGAGTTAGGTTTAGGGTTAGAGTTAGGGTTAGGGTTAGGGTTATGGTTAGTGTTAGGTTTCAGGTTATGGTTAGGGTTAGGGTTATGTTCAGGGTTAGGGTTTGGGTAGGTTTATGGTTAGGGTTCGAGTTCGAAATAGGGTTATGTTTCGGACAGGGTTAGGGTTTGGTTTAGGGTTAGGGAGAGAGTTCGGATTAGGATTAGGGTTAGGGTTAGCGTTATGGTTAGGGTTCGGGTTAGAGTTAGGTTTAGGGTTTGAGTTAGGGTTAGGGTTAGTTTCGGTTTGGGGTTAGGGTTCAGTTTCGGGTTAGGGTTCGGTTTGGTTTAAGGTTAGGTTTTGGGTTAAGGTTAGGGTTAGGGTTCGGGTTAGAGTTATGGTTAAGGTTCGGGTTCGGGATAGGGTTTGGTTTAGGCTAAGGGTTAGGCTGAGGGTTAGGATTAGGGTTTGGGTTAGGGTAGGGTTAGGGTTAGGTTTCGGGTTCGGGTTCGGGTAGGGTTACGGTTCATGTTAGGTTTAGGGTAAGTGTTAGTGTTAGGGTTAGGCTTAACTTTAGGTTTAGGGTTCCGGTTCGCGTTCGGGTTCGGGTTAGGGTTAGGGTTAGGGTTAGTAGTTAGGGTTAGGGCATAGGGTTAGCGTTAGTGTTAGGGTTAGGGTTAGGGCTTTGGTTACTGTTCGGGTTAGGTTTCGGTTTCGTGTTAGGGTTCGGTTTTTGGTTAAGGTTAGGGTAGGCTTAGGGTTAGGTTTAGTTTTAGGGTTCGAGTTAGGGTTAGGGATATGGTTAGGGTTAGTGTTAGAGTTACTTTTCGGGTTAGGGTTAGGTTTCGGGTTCATGTTAGAGTTAGGTTTCGGATTAGGGTTGGGTTAGGGTTAGGGTTAGGGTTACAGTTAGGGTTAGGGTTTGGTTTAGGGTTAGTGTTTGGATTCGGCTTAGTGTTAGGGTTAAGGTTAGGGTTAGTGTTAGTGTTAGGCTTCGCGTTAGGGTTAGTGATCGGGTTTGGGTTAGGATTCCGGTTCGGATTAGGGTTCGGGTTCGAGTTAGGGTTGGGGTTAGGGTTCGGGTTCGGGTTAGGGTTAGGGTTCGGATTAGGATTAGGGTTACGGTTAGGGTTAGAGTTAGAGTAAGGGTTTGGGGTTATTGTTAGGGCGTAGGGTTAGGGTTAGTGTTAGGTTTAGTGTTAGGATTAGGGCTTTGGTTAGTGTTCGGGTTATGGTTAGGGTTAGGGTTAGGGTTCGGATTAGGGTTAGGGTTAGGGTTAGGGTTAGGTTTAGGGTTCTGGTTAGGGTTAGGTTTAGGGTTAGGTTTAGGGTTAGGGTTAGGGTTAGGGTTAGTTTAAGGGTTAGGTGTTGGGTTAAGTTTAGTGTTAAGGTTAGGCCTCCGGTTCAGGTTCATGGTAGGGTTAGGGTTTGTTGTTAAGGTTAGGGTTAGGATGAGGATTCGGGTTCGGGTTCATGTTAGGGTTAGGGTTAAGGTTAGGTTTAGGGGTTACTGTTAGGGTTAGGGTTAGGGTAAGGGTTAGTGTTAGATTTCAGGATCGGTTTAGGGTTAGGGTTCGGGTTAGGTTTAGGTTTAGGGTTAGGGTTAGGGTTCAGGTTCGGGTTCGGGTTAGGGTTAGGGTTAGGGTAGGTTTAGGCTTAGGGTAATGGTTATGGTTAGGGTTTGGGTTAGGATTAGGTGTTAGGGATAAGTGTTAGTTTTAGGGTTAGGTTTAGGGTTAGGGTTCGGGTTCGGGTTCGGGTTAGGGATAGGGTTATGGTTAGTGTTCGGATTAGGGTTAGGGTTAGGGTTACTGTTAGGGTTCGGATTAGGGTTAGGGTTAGGGTTAGGCTTAGGGTTTTGTTTAGGGTTACGTTTAGGGTTAGGTTTAGGGTTAGTGTTAGTGTTTGGTTAGGGTAATGGTTAGGGGTCGGGTTAGGGTTAGGGTTCCGGTCAGGCATTGGGTTCGGGTTCGGGTTCGGGATAGGGTTAGGGGTTAGTGTTAGGGATAGGGTTAGGGTTAGGGTTTGGGTTCAGGGTAGAGTTACGGTTAGGTTTAGGTTAGGGTTCGGTTCGGTATCGGGTTCGGGTGCGGGTTATGGTTAGAAAAAGGGTTAGGGTTAGGGTTAGGGATAGGGTTAGGGTTCGAATTAGGGTTAGGTTTAGGTTAAAGGTTATGGTTAGGGTTAGGGTCCGGGTCAGGCATTGGGTTCGGGTTCGGGTTCGGGATAGGGTTAGGGGTTAGTGTTAGGGATAGGGTTAGGGTTAGGGTTTGGGTTCAGGGTAGAGTTACGGTTACGTTTAGGTTAGGGTTCGGTTCGGTATCGGGTTCGGGTGCGGGTTATGGTTAGAAAAAGGGTTAGGGTTAGGGTTAGGGATAGGGTTAGGGTTAGGGTTAGGGTTCGAATTAGGGTTAGGTTTAGGTTAAAGGTTATGGTTAGGGTTAGGGTCCGGGTTAGGGTTCGGGTTATGGTTATGGTTAGGGTTAGGGTTAGGATTAGCGTTAGGGTTAGGGTTAGGTTTAGGGTTAGGTTTAGGTTAAGGTTAGGGTTCGGGTTCGGGTTAGGGTTAGGGTTAGTGTTCGGGTAAGTTTTAGGGTTTGCATTAGGGTTAGGTTTAGGTTTAGGTTTAGGATTAGGGTTAGGGTTCAGGTTATGGTTAGGTTTAGGGTTACGGTTAGGTTTAGGGTTAGGGTTAGGTTTAGCGGTAGGTATAGGGTTATGGTTAGGGTTTGGTTTAGGTTTAGGTTTAGGGTTCATTTTAGGGTTCAGGTTCAGGTTCAGGTTCAGTTTAGGGTTAGGGTTAGGGTTATGGTTAGGGTTAGGTTTCGGGAGAGGGTTAGGGTTAGGGTTCGGGTTAGGGTTAGGTTTGGGTTCGGGTTCGTGTTAGGGTTCAGTTTAGGGTTAGGGTTTGGGTTAGGGTTAGGGTTAGGGTTTGGGTTAGGGTTAGGGTTAGGGTTAGAGTTAGGGTTTTGTATACTATTAGGGTTCGGGTTCGGGTTCGGGCTAGGGTTAGGATTCGGGTTAGGGTTAAGGTTAGGGTTAGGGTTAGGGTTAGGGTTTCGTTTACGGTTAGGGTTAGGGTTAGGGTTAGGGCTAGGTTTAAGGTTAGGGTTAGGCTTAGAAATAGGTTTAGGGTTAGGGTTCGGGTTAGGGTGAGTGATAGGGTTCGTGTTAGGGTTAGTGTTCGGGTTAGTGTTAGGGTTAGGTTTAGATTTAGTGTTAGGGTTAGGGTTTGGGTTAGGTTTAAGGTGAAGTTTCGGTTTCGCGTCCGGGGTCAGGTTAGGGTTAGGGTTAGGGTTAGGATTACGGATAGGGTTAGGGTAAGGGATAGTGTTAGTGTTAGGGTTAGAGTTAGGGTTCGGGTTGGGGTTAGGGTTCGAGTTAGGGTTAGGGTTATGGTTCGGGTTAGGGTTAGGGTTAGGATTGGGGTTAGGTTTAGGGTTTGGGTTAGGCTTAGGAATAGGGTTAGGGTTAGGGTTCGTGTTAGGGGTAGGGTTCGGGTTCGGGTTCGGGTTCAGATTGGATTATGGTTAGGGTTAGCGTTTGGTTAGGGTTAGGGTTAGGGTTAGAGTTCCGGTTCGGTTTAGAGTTAGGGTTAGAGTTAGGGTGAGGGTTCCTGTTCGGGTTAGTGTACGGGTTAGGGTTATGATTAGGGTTAGGGTTCGGGTTAGGGTTAGGTTTAGGGTTCGTGTTAGTGTTCGGGTTAGGGTTAGGGTTCGGGATAGGGTTTGGTTTTGGGTAAGTGTTAGAGTTCAGGTTTGGGTTATGGATAGGGTTAGGGTTATGGTTAGGGTTAGGGTTAGGTTAAGAGTTTGCTTTCGGGTTAGGGTTAGAGTTAGGTTTAGGGTTCGTGTTAGGGTTAGGGTTAGTTTAGGTTTAGGGTTAGGGTTAGGGTTATGGTTCGTGTTCACGTAATGGTTAGGCTTAGGGTTATGGTTTGGGTTAGTGTTGGTTTAGGGTTCGGGTTCGGGTTCGGGTTAGGGTTAGGGTTAGATTCAGGGTTAGAGTTCGGGTTCGGGTTCGGGTTAGGGTTAAGGTTGGGGTTACGATTATAGTTCGGGTTAGGTTAAGCATATGGTTAGGGTTAGGTTTAGGTTTTGATTTAGGATTAGAGTTAGGATTAGGGTTATTGTTAGGGTTAGGGTTAGTGTTAGGGTTAGGGTTCGGGTTACGGGTAGTGTTAGGGTTCGGGTTAGGGATAGAATTAGTGTTAAGGTTAGGGTTTAGGTTAGGGTTTGTGTTAGGGTTAGGGTTATGGTTCGGGTTACGGTTAGGCTTAGGGTTACGGTTAGCGTTAGGATTAGGGTTAGGGTTTGTGTTAGGGTTAGAGTTCGGATTTGGGTTAGGGTTAGGGTTCGGTTTAGGGATTGGGTTGGGGTTAGGTTTAGAGTTTGGATTAGGGTCAGGATTAGGTTTAGTGTTCGGGTTCGGGTTAGGGTTAGGGTTAGGGTTCGTGTTTGGTTTCGGCTTAGGGTTAGGGTTAGAGTTCGGGTTCGGGTTCGGGTTAGGGTTATTGTTATGGTTAGGATTCGGGTTCGGGTTTGGGTTCGGGTTCGGTTTAGGGTTAGCATTAGGGTTAGTGTTCGGGTTCAAGTAATGGTTAATGTTAGGGTTAGGGTTCATGTTAGTTTTAGGTTTAGGGTTAGGGTTAGGGTAGGGGTTAGGTTTCGGGTTAGGGTTAGGTTTAGCATTAGGGGTAAGGTTAATGTTACAGTTCGGGTTAGGGTTAGGGTTCGGTTTAGGGTTAGTGTTCGGGTTGGGGTTAGGGTTAGGGTTAGGGTTAGGGTTGGGGTTTGGTTTCGGCTTAGGGTTAGGGTTAGAGTTCGGGTTCGGGTTCAGGTTAGGGTTAGTGTTAGGGTTAGGATTCAGGTTCAGGTTTGGGTTCGGTTTCGGTTTAGAGTTAGCATTAGGGTTAGTGTTCGGGTTCATGTAACGGTTAGGGTTAGGGTTAGGGTTAGTGTTCAGGTTAGTTTTAGGTTTAGGGTTAGGGTTAGGGTAGGGTTAGGTTTCGGTTTAGGGTTAGTTTTAGCGTTAGGGGTAGGGTTACTGTTACAGTTCGGGTTAGGGTTAGGGTTCGGTTTAGGGTTAGTGTTCGGGTTGTGGTTAGGGTTAGGGTGAGGCTTAGGGTTCGTGTTAGTGTTCGGGTTCGGTTTAGGGTTAGGGTTAGCGTTAGTGTTAGTGTTAAGGTTAGGGTTAGTGTTCGTATTTGGGTTAAGTTTAGGGTAGGGTTTAGTGTTCGGTTTAGGGTTAGGTTTCGGGTTCGGGTTCGGGTTAGGGTTAGTGTTAGGATTAGGGTTAGGTTTAGGGTTTGGGTTAGGGTTAGGGTTAGTTTTAGGGTTAGGGTTAGTGTTAGGGTTCGGGTTCAGGTTATATTTAGGGTTAGGGTTAGGGTTCGGGTTCGCGTAACGGTTAGTGTTAGGTTTAGGGTTCGGGTTCGGGTTAGTGTTAGGGTTAGGGTTAGGGTTCAGGTTCAGGTTCGGGTTCAAGTTAGGGTTAGGGTTAGGGTTATGGTTCGGGTTGGGGTTAGAATTAGTGTTAGGGTTAGGGTTAGAGTTAGTGTTATGATTACGGTTATGTTTCGGGTTAGGGTTATGGTTAGGATTAGGGTTAGGGTTAGGGTTCAGTTTAGGGTTAGGTTTAGGGTTATGGTAAGGGTTAGGGTAAGGGTTCGAGTTCTGGTTAGGGTTCGTTTAACTGTTAGGGTTAGGCTTAGGGTTAGGTTAGTGTTAGGTTAAGGGTTAGGGTTTCGTTTAGGGTTGTGGTTCTTGTTAGGGTTAGGTTAAGGGTTAGGGTTTCGTATAGGGTTGTGGTTCGGGTTAAGGTTAGGTTTAGGGTTAGGGTTATGGTTCGGGTTCAATTAGGGTTCATTTTAGGGTTAGGGTTAGGGTTAGGTTTAGGGTTAGCGTTAGGGTTAGGGTTTGGGTTAGGGTTACGGTTAGGGTTAGGGTTTGGGTTAGGCTTAGAGTTCCAGTTCGGGTTAGATTTAGGGTTAGGGTTGGGGTTAGGGTTAGGGTTAGGGTTAGGGTTAGTGTTCGGATTCGAGTTAGGGTTCGGTTTAGGGTTAGTGTTAGGCTTAGGGTTAGGGTTTGGGTAAGCGTTAGGTATAGGGTTAGGGTTAGGGTTTGTGTTTGTGTTAGGTTTCGGGTTCGGGTTCAGGTTCTGGTTAGGTTTACGGTTAGGGTTCGCGTTCAGGTCAGGGTTAGGGTTAGGTTTAGGGTTAGGGTTTAGGTTTTGAGTTAGGGTTAGGATTAGGGTTAGGGTTAGGTTTAGGTTTCGGGTTAGGGTTATGGTTATGGTTATGGTTAGGGTTCTGATTCGAGTTCGGATTGGGGTTAGTGTTAGGGTTAGGGTTAGGTTTCTGGTAAGGGTTCGGGTTAGGGTTCGGGTTATGGTTAAGGTTAGGTTTGTGGTTACGGTTAGGGTTAGGGTTTGGGTTACGGTTAGCGTTAGGGTTAGGATTAGGGTTAGGTTTAGGGTTTGGATTAGGGTTCGGATAAGGTTTAGTGTTAGGGTTAGGTTTAGGGTTCGGGTTCGGGTTCGGGATAGGGTTAGAGTTAGGGTTCTGGTTCTGGTTCAGGTTAGGGTTAGTGTTAGGGTTATGGTTAGATTTCGGGTTTGGGTTCGGTGTGGGTTCAGGCTAGGGTTAGGGCTAGGGTTCGGGTTCAGGTTTCGGATAGGGTTAGGGTTTGGATTAGGGGTTAGGGTTAGGGATAGGGTTAGGGTTAGTGTTAGGTTTCTGGTTGGGTTTACGTTTAGGGTTATCTGTTAGGGTTAGGGTTCGTGTTAGGGTTAGGTTTCGGGTTAGGTTTAGGGTTATGGTTAGTGTTAGCCTTTGTGTTAGCATTAGGGATTAGGGTAAAGGGTTAGAGTTAGGGTTAGGGTTAGGTTTAGGGTTAAGATTTGTAATCGTGGTCGGGTTCCGGTTCGGGTTTGGGTTAGGGTTAGGGTGAGGGTTAGGGTTAGGGTTAGGGTTAGGTTTAGGGTTCGGGTTAGGGTTAGGGTTAAGTTTAAGGTTTGGGTTAGGGTTAGGGTTAGCCTTCGGGTTCGGGTTTTGGTTCCGAATAGGGTTAGGTTTAGGATTAGGGTTGGGTTAGGGTTACGGTTCGGGTTCGGTGTCGGGTTCGGGTTCGTGTTAGGGTTAGGGTTAGGGTTAGGGTTAGGTTTTGGGTAAGGGTTCGTGTTCATTTACGGGTCAGGGTTAGGGTTAGGGTAAGGGTTAGTGTTCGGGTTAGGTTTATGGTTAGGGTGAGGGTTAGGGTTAGGATTAGCGTTAGGAATCTGGTTCGGGTTAGGGTTAGGGGTAGGGTTAGGGTTAGGGTTATTGTTATGATTATGGTTAGGGGTAGGGTTACGTTTAGGGGTTAGGGTTAGGTGTTCGGGTTAGGGTTAGGGGTTTGGTTAGGGTTCGGGTTTGGGTTACGGTTAGCGTTAAGCTTAGGGTTCTGTTAGGCTTAGTGTTAGTGTTAGGGTTAGTGTTTGGTTAGGGTTAGGGTTAGGGTTAGGGTTGGGGTTAGGGTTCAGTTTCGGGTTCGCGTTCAAGTTAGGGTTAGTATCAGTGTTAGGGTTAGGGTTAGGCTTAGGGTTCGGGTTAGGCTAGTGTTAGGGTTAAGGTTAGGGTTAGGGTTCGGGGTCGGGTTCAGGTTCGGGTTAGGATTATGGTTAGGGTTAGGGTTAGGTTTAGGGTTCGTGTTAGGGTTAGGCTTAGGGTTTGGGTTAGTCTTAGGGTTAGGGTTGGGGTTAGGGTTCGGGTTACCTTAGGGTTAGTGTTATGGTTAGGGTTCGGGTTAGGGTTAGGTTTAGGGTTAGGGTTAGGTTTAGAGTTAGGGGTTAGGGTAAGGGGTTAGGGTTAGGGTTAGTTTTACGGTTCGGATTCGGGTTCGGGGTCGGGTTAGGGTTAGGGTTAGTGTTAGTGTTAGGGTTAGGGTTAGCTTTCGGGTTAGGGTTTGGGTTAGGTTTAGGGTTAGGGTTAGGGTTAGGGTTAGCATTAGTGTTAGGGTTAGGGTTAAAGTTCTGGTTAGGGTTATGTTTAGGGTTAGGTTCAGGGTAAGGTTTAGTGTTAGGTTTCCAGTTAGGGTAGGGTTAGGTTTCGGTATCGGGTTCGGGTTACGGTTAGGGTTATGGTTAGGGTTATGGTTAGGGTTCAGATTAGGGTTATGCATAGGGTTCGGGATAGGGTTAGGGTTAGTTTTCGAGTTCTGGTTAGGGTTAGGGTTAGGGTTTGGTTTAGGTTTAGGTTTAACGTTAGGGTTCGGGTTCGAGTTAGGGTTAGGGTTAGGGTTAGGTTAGACTTAGGGTTAGGTTTAAGGTTAGTGTTAGGGTTAGAGTTAGGGTTAGTGTTAGGGTTAGGGTTAGTTTTAGGTTTCGGGTTAGCTTTCGGTTTAGGGTTAGGGTTAGGGTTAGGTTTCGTTGAGGGTTAGGGTTAGGGTTAGGGTTCATTTTTGGGTTAGGGTTAGGGTTAGTGTTCGGGTTCGTGTTAGGTTTAGCTTTAGGGTTAGGGTTAGGATTAGCGTCAGGGTTATTGGTAGGGTTTTAATTAGGGTTAGTGTTAGGGTTAGGGTTAGGATAGGGTTAGGCTTAGGGTTCGTTTAGGCTTAGTGTTAGTGTTAGGGTTATGGTTCGATTAGGGTTAGGGTTAGGGTTAGGGTTGGGGTTAGGGTTCGGTTTCGGGTTCGGGTTCAGGTTAGGATTGGTGTTAGGGTTAGGGTTAGGGTTAGGTTTAGGGTTCGGGTTAGGCTTACGTTTAGGGTTAGGGTTAGGGTTAGGGTTCGGGGTCGGTTTCACTTTCGGGTTAGGGTTAGTGTTAGGGTTAGTGTTAGGGTTCGGGTTCGGGTTAGGTTTAGGCTTAGGGTTCGGGTTAGGCTTAGGGTTAGGGTTAGGGTTAGGGTTTGGGTTAGGTTAGGGATAGTGTTATGGTTAGGGTTTGGGTTAGGGTTAGGTTTAGGGTTCGGGTTAGGTTCGAGTTAGGTTTAGGGTTAGAGTTAGGGTTAGGGTTAGGGTTATGGTTAGTGTTAGGTTTCAGGTTATGGTTAGGGTTAGGGTTATGTTCAGGGTTAGGGTTTGGGTAGGTTTATGGTTAGGGTTCGAGTTCGAAATAGGGTTATGTTTCGGACAGGGTTAGGGTTTGGTTTAGGGTTAGGGAGAGAGTTCGGATTAGGATTAGGGTTAGGGTTAGCGTTATGGTTAGGGTTCGGGTTAGAGTTAGGTTTAGGGTTTGAGTTAGGGTTAGGGTTAGTTTCGGTTTGGGGTTAGGGTTCAGTTTCGGGTTAGGGTTCGGTTTGGTTTAAGGTTAGGTTTTGGGTTAAGGTTAGGGTTAGGGTTCGGGTTAGAGTTATGGTTAAGGTTCGGGTTCGGGATAGGGTTTGGTTTAGGCTAAGGGTTAGGCTGAGGGTTAGGATTAGGGTTTGGGTTAGGGTAGGGTTAGGGTTAGGTTTCGGGTTCGGGTTCGGGTAGGGTTACGGTTCATGTTAGGTTTAGGGTAAGTGTTAGTGTTAGGGTTAGGCTTAACTTTAGGTTTAGGGTTCCGGTTCGCGTTCGGGTTCGGGTTAGGGTTAGGGTTAGGGTTAGTAGTTAGGGTTAGGGCATAGGGTTAGCGTTAGTGTTAGGGTTAGGGTTAGGGCTTTGGTTACTGTTCGGGTTAGGTTTCGGTTTCGTGTTAGGGTTCGGTTTTTGGTTAAGGTTAGGGTAGGCTTAGGGTTAGGTTTAGTTTTAGGGTTCGAGTTAGGGTTAGGGATATGGTTAGGGTTAGTGTTAGAGTTACTTTTCGGGTTAGGGTTAGGTTTCGGGTTCATGTTAGAGTTAGGTTTCGGATTAGGGTTGGGTTAGGGTTAGGGTTAGGGTTACAGTTAGGGTTAGGGTTTGGTTTAGGGTTAGTGTTTGGATTCGGCTTAGTGTTAGGGTTAAGGTTAGGGTTAGTGTTAGTGTTAGGCTTCGCGTTAGGGTTAGTGATCGGGTTTGGGTTAGGATTCCGGTTCGGATTAGGGTTCGGGTTCGAGTTAGGGTTGGGGTTAGGGTTCGGGTTCGGGTTAGGGTTAGGGTTCGGATTAGGATTAGGGTTACGGTTAGGGTTAGAGTTAGAGTAAGGGTTTGGGGTTATTGTTAGGGCGTAGGGTTAGGGTTAGTGTTAGGTTTAGTGTTAGGATTAGGGCTTTGGTTAGTGTTCGGGTTATGGTTAGGGTTAGGGTTAGGGTTCGGATTAGGGTTAGGGTTAGGGTTAGGGTTAGGTTTAGGGTTCTGGTTAGGGTTAGGTTTAGGGTTAGGTTTAGGGTTAGGGTTAGGGTTAGGGTTAGTTTAAGGGTTAGGTGTTGGGTTAAGTTTAGTGTTAAGGTTAGGCCTCCGGTTCAGGTTCATGGTAGGGTTAGGGTTTGTTGTTAGGGTTAGGGTTAGGATTAGGATTCGGGTTCGGGTTCATGTTAGGGTTAGGGTTAAGGTTAGGTTTAGGGGTTACTGTTAGGGTTAGGGTTAGGGTAAGGGTTAGTGTTAGATTTCAGGATCGGTTTAGGGTTAGGGTTCGGGTTAGGTTTAGGTTTAGGGTTAGGGTTAGGGTTCAGGTTCGGGTTCGGGTTAGGGTTAGGGTTAGGGTAGGTTTAGGCTTAGGGTAATGGTTATGG
>NW_027554043.1:0-146065 GCF_045843805.1 Urocitellus parryii | reverse complement strand
GTCTCTGCTTGGGGCTAGTTCAATAGGACACAAACCATAGACATAGAACTTGGAACTACATTCTTGTGCCAGGTTTCAAAGAGGTAGCACAAACCGTGTTTGATTTAGAGTTCCAACTACATGTATCCATATAGGAGAAAACAGAGTGATACCTAAACATGAAAACCGTTACTGCAAAACAACGCTTTAACCTAGAAGAACGAAAATCTGGTGAGCCAAGTGGGATTGGTGTACTTATCATTACCTGCCAGTATCATCAAGATTGGGTGAAAAAATATTTGCTGAAATTTCAGAAAACTCGTAGTTTTTGGAAGCTTGGCAACCCCTTTCAATGAACGTGTTTCTCGTCATTCTCTGCTTGGGGCTACTTCAATAGGACACAAAGCATAGCGATAGAACTTGGAACTACATTCTTGTGCCAATTTTCAAAGAGCTAACACAAACCGTGTTTGATTTAGAGTTCCAACTACATGTATCCATATAGGAGAAAACAGAGTGAAACCTAAACATGAAAACGGTTACTGCAAACGAACGATTTATTCTAGAAGAACGAAATTTGGTGAGCCAAGTGGGATTGGTGTACTGATCATTACCTGAAAGTATCATCAAGATTGGGTGAAAAAATGTTTGCTGAGAATTCAGTAAACTCGTAGTTTTTTGGAAGCTTGGCAACACCTTTCAATGAAAGTGATTCTCGTCATTCACTGCTTGGGGCTACTTCAATAGGACACAAACCATAGCGATAGAACTTGGAACTACATTCTTGTGCCAGGTTTCAAAGAGCTAGCACAAACCGTGTTTGATTTAGAGTTCCAACTACATGTATCCATAAAGGAGAAAACAGAGTGAAACCTAAAAATGAAAACCGTTACTGCAAAGGAACGGTTTAACCTAGAAAAACGGAATTTGGTGAGCCAAGTGGGATTGGTGTCCTGATCATTACCTGCCAGTATCATCAAGATTGGGTGAAAAAATGTTTGCTGAGATTTCAGGAAACTCGCAGTTTTTTGGAAGCTTGGCAACTCCTTTCAATGAAAGTGATTCTCGTCAGTCTCTGCTTGGGGCTACTTCAATAGGACACAAACCATAGCGATAGATCTTGGAACTACATTATTGTGCCAAGTTTCAAAGAGCTAGCACAAACCGTGTTTGATTTAGAGTTCCAACTACATGTATCCATATAGGAGAAAACAGAGTGAAACCTAAACATGAAAACGGTTACTGCAAAGGAATGGTTTAACCTAGAAGAACGAAATTTGGTGAGCCAAGTGGGAATGGTGTCCTGATCATTACCTGCCAATATCATCAAGATTGGGTGAAAAAATGTTTGCTGAGATTTCAGGAAACTCGTAGTTTTATGGAAGCTTTGCAACCCCTTTCAATGAAAGTGATTCTCGTCAGTCTCTGCTTGGAGCTACTTCAATAGGACACAAACCATAGTGATAGAACTTGGAACTACATTATTGTGCCAAGTTTCAAAGAGCTAGCACAAACCGTGTTTGATTTAGAGTTCCAACTACATGTATCCATATAGGAGAAAACAGAGTGAAACCTAAAAATCAAAACGCTTACTGCAAAGGAACGGTTTAACCAAGAAGAACGAAATTTGGTGAGCCAAGTGGGATTGGTGTACTGATCATTACCTGCCAGTATCATCAAGATTGGGTGAAAAAATGTTTGCTGAGATTTCAGGAACTCGTAGTTTTGTGGAAGCTTGGCATCCCCTTTCAATGAAAGTGATTCTCGTCAGTCCCTGCTTGGGGTACTTCAATAGGACACAAACCATAGCGATAGAACTTGGAACTACATTCTTGTGCCAAGTTTCAAAGAGCTAACACAAACCGTGTTTGATTTAGAGTTCCAACTACATGTATCCATATAGGAGAAAACAGAGTGAAACTGAAACATGAAAACTGTTACTGCAAACGAACGATTTAATCTAGAAGAACGAAATTTGGTGAGCCAAGTGGGATTGGTGTACTGATCATTACCTGAAAGTATCATCAAGATTGGGTGAAAAAATATTTGCTGAGAATTCAGTAAACTCGTAGATTTTTGGAAGCTTGGCAACACCTTTCAATGAAAGTGATTCTCGTCATTCACTGCTTGGGGCTACTTCAATAGGACACAAACCATAGCGATAGAACTTGGAACTACATTCTTGTGCCAGGTTTCAAAGAGCTAGCACAAACCGTGTTTGATTTAGAGTTCCAACTACATGTATCCCTAAAGGAGAAAACAGAGTGAAACCTAAAAATGAAAACGGTTACTGCAAAGGAACGGTTTAACCTAGAAAAACGGAATTTGGTGAGCCAATTGGGATTGGTGTACTTATCATTACCTGCCAGTATCATCAAGATTGGGTGATAAAATGTTTGCTGAGATTTCAGGAAACTCGCAGATTTTTGGAAGCTTGGCACTCCTTTCAATGAAAGTGATTCTCGTCAGTCTCTGCTTGGGGCTACTTCTATAGGACACAAACCATATCGATAGAACTTGGAACTACATTATTGTGCCAAGTTTCAAAGAGCTAGCACAAACCGTGTTTGATTTAGAGTTCCAACTACATGTATCCATATAGGAGAAAACAGAGTGAAACCTAAAAATGAAAACGGTTACTGCAAAGGAACGGTTTAACCAAGAAGAACGAAATTTGGTGAGCCAAGTGGGATTGGTGTACTGATCATTACCTGCCAGTATCATCAAGATTGGGTGAAAAAATGTTTGCTGAGATTTCAGGAAACTCGTAGATTTTGGAAGCTTTGCAACCCCTTTCAATGAAGGTGATTCTCGTCAGTCTCTGCTTTGGGCTACTTCCATAGGACACAAACCATAGCGATAGAACTTGGAACTACATTCTTGTGCCAAGTTTCAAAGAGCTAGCACAAACCGTGTTTGATTTAGAGTTCCAACTACATGTATCCATATAGGAGAAAACAGAGTGAAACCTAAACATGAAAACGGTTACTGCAAGCGAACGATTTAATCTAGAAGAACGAAATTTGGTGAGCCAAGTGGGATTGGTGTACTGATCAATACCTGAAAGTATCATGAAGATTGGGTGAAAAAACGTTTGCTGAGATTTCAGGAAACCAGTAGTTTTGTGGAAGTTTGGCAACCCCTTTCAATGAAAGTGATTCTCCTCAGTCTCTGCTTAGGGCTACTTCAATAGGACACAAACCATAGACATAGAACTTGGAACTACATTCTTGTGCCAGGTTTCAAAGAGGTAGCACAAACCGTGTTTGATTTAGAGTTCCAACTACATGTATCCATATAGGAGAAAACAGAGTGATACCTAAACATGAAAACGCTTACTGCAAAGGAACGGTTTAACCTAGAAGAACGAAATTTGGTGAGCCAAGTGGGATTGGTGTACTTATCATTACCTGCCAGTATCATCAAGATTGGGTGAAAAAATATTTGCTCAGATTTCAGGAAACTGGTAGTTTTTTGGAAGCTTGGCAACCCCTTTCAATGAAAATGACTCTCTTCAGTCTCTGCATGGAGCTACTTCAATAGGACACAAGCCATAGCGATAGAACTTGCAACTACATTATTTTGCCAAGTGTTAAAGAGCTAGCACAAACCGTGTTTGATTTAGAATTCCAACTACATGTATCCATAGAGGACAAAACAGAGTGAAACCTAAACATGAAAACGCTTACTGCAAAGGAACGGTTTAACCAAGAAGAACGAAATTTGGTGAGCCAAGTGAGATTGGTGTACTGATCATTACCTGCCAGTATCATCAAGATTGGGTGAAAAAATGTTTCTGAGATTTCAGGAAACTCGTAGTTTTTTGGAAGCTTGGCAACCCCTTTCAATTAAAGTGATTATCGTCATTCTCTGCTTGGGGCTACTTCAATAGGACACAAACCATAGCGATAGAACTTGGAACTACATTACTGTGCCATGTTTCAAAGAGCTAGCACAAACCGTGTTTGATTTAGAGTTCCAACTACATGTATCCATATAGGAGAAAACAGAGTGAAACCTAAACATGAAAACGGTTACTGCAAAGGAATGGTTTAACCTAGAAGAACGAAATTTGGTGAGCCAAGTGGGAATGGTGTCCTGATCATTACCTGCCAATATCATCAAGATTGGGTGAAAAAATGTTTGCTGAGATTTCAGGAAACTCGTAGTTTTTTGGAAGCTTGGCAACCCCTTTCAATGAAAGTGATTCTCGTCAGTCTCTGCTTGGGGGTACTTCAATAGGACACAAACCATAGTGATAGAACTTGGAACTACATTATTGTGCCTAGTTTCAAAGAGCTAGCACAAACCGTGTTTGATTTAGAGTTCCAAATACATGTATCCATATAGGAGAAAACAGAGTGAAACCTAAAAATGAAAACGGTTACTGCAAAGGAACGGTTTAACCAAGAAGAACGAAATTTGGTGAGCCAAGTGGGATTGGTGTACTGATCATTACGTGCCAGTATCATCAAGATTGGGTGAAAAAATGTTTGCTGAGATTTCAGGAACTCGTAGTTTTGTGGAAGCTTGGCATCCCCTTTCAATGAAAGTGATTCTCGTCAGTCTCTGCTTTGGGCTACTTCAATAGGACACAAACCATAGCGATAGAACTTGGAACTACATTCTTGGGCCAAGTTTCAAAGAGCTAACACAAACCGTGTTTGATTTAGAGTTCCAACTACATGTATCCATATAGGAGAAAACAGAGTGAAACCTAAACATGAAAACCGTTACTGCAAACGAACGATTTAATCTATAGAACGAAATTTGGTGAGCCAAGTGGGATTGGTGTACTGATCATTACCTGCCAGTATCATCAAGATTGGGTGAAAAAATATTTGCTGAGATTTCAGGAAACTCGTAGTTTTTTGGAAGCTTGGCAACCCCTTTCAATGAAAGTGATTCTCGTCAGTCTCTGCTTGGGGCTACTTCAATAGGACACAAACCATAGAGATAGAACTTGGAACTACATTCTTGTGCCAGGTTTCAAAGAGGTAGCACAAACCGAGTATGATTTCGAGTTCCAACTACATGTATCCATATAGGAGAAAACAGAGTGATACCTAAACATGAAATCGGTTACTCAAAGGAACAGTTTAACCTAGAAGAACGAAATTTGGTGAGCCAAGTGGGATTGGTGTACTTATCATTACGTGCCAGTATCATCAAGATTGGGTGAAAAAATGTTTGCTGAGATTTCAGGAAACTCGTAGTTTTTTGGAAGCTTTGCAACCCCTTTCAATGAAAGTGATTCTCGTCAGTCTCTGCTTGGGGCTACTTCAATAGGACACAAACCATAGCGATAGAACTTGGAACTACATTCTTGTGCCAAGTTTCAAAGAGCTAGCACAAACCGTGTTTGATTTAGAGTTCCAACTACATGTATCCATATATTAGAAAACAGAGTGAAACCTAAAAATGAAAACCTTTACTGCAAAGGAACGGTTTAACCTAGAAGAACGAAATTTGGTGAGCCAAGTGGGATTGGTGTACTGATCATTACCTGCCAATATCATCAAGATTGTGTGAAAAAATGTTTGCTGATAATTCTTGAAACTCGTAGTTTTTCGGAAGCTTTGCAACCCCTTTCAATGAAGGTGATTCTCGTCAGTCTCTGCTTTGGGCTACTTCAATAGGACACAAACCATAGCGATAGAACTTGGAACTACATTCTTGTGCCAAGTTTCAAAGAGCTAGCACAAACCGTGTTTGATTTAGAGTTCCAACTACATGTATCCATATAGGAGAAAACAGAGTGAAACCTAAACATGAAAACGGTTACTGCAAGCGAACGATTTAATCTAGAAGAACGAAATTTGGTGAGCCAAGTGGGATTGGTGTACTGATCAATACCTGAAAGTATCATCAAGATTGGGTGAAAAAACGATTGCTGAGATTTCAGGAAACCGGTAGTTTTGTGGAAGCTTGGCAACCCCTTTCAATGAAAGTGATTCTCGTCAGTCTCTGCTTGGGGCTAGTTCAATAGGACACAAACCATAGACATAGAACTTGGAACTACATTCTTGTGCCAGGTTTCAAAGAGGTAGCACAAACCGTGTTTGATTTAGAGTTCCAACTACATGTATCCATATAGGAGAAAACAGAGTGATACCTAAACATGAAAACCGTTACTGCAAAACAACGCTTTAACCTAGAAGAACGAAATCTGGTGAGCCAAGTGGGATTGGTGTACTTATCATTACCTGCCAGTATCATCAAGATTGGGTGAAAAAATATTTGCTGAAATTTCAGAAAACTCGTAGTTTTTTGGAAGCTTGGCAACCCCTTTCAATGAACGTGTTTCTCGTCATTCTCTGCTTGGGGCTACTTCAATAGGACACAAAGCATAGCGATAGAACTTGGAACTACATTCTTGTGCCAATTTTCAAAGAGCTAACACAAACCGTGTTTGATTTAGAGTTCCAACTACATGTATCCATATAGGAGAAAACAGAGTGAAACCTAAACATGAAAACGGTTACTGCAAACGAACGATTTATTCTAGAAGAACGAAATTTGGTGAGCCAAGTGGGATTGGTGTACTGATCATTACCTGAAAGTATCATCAAGATTGGGTGAAAAAATGTTTGCTGAGAATTCAGTAAACTCGTAGTTTTTTGGAAGCTTGGCAACACCTTTCAATGAAAGTGATTCTCGTCATTCACTGCTTGGGGCTACTTCAATAGGACACAAACCATAGCGATAGAACTTGGAACTACATTCTTGTGCCAGGTTTCAAAGAGCTAGCACAAACCGTGTTTGATTTAGAGTTCCAACTACATGTATCCATAAAGGAGAAAACAGAGTGAAACCTAAAAATGAAAACCGTTACTGCAAAGGAACGGTTTAACCTAGAAAAACGGAATTTGGTGAGCCAAGTGGGATTGGTGTCCTGATCATTACCTGCCAGTATCATCAAGATTGGGTGAAAAAATGTTTGCTGAGATTTCAGGAAACTCGCAGTTTTTTGGAAGCTTGGCAACTCCTTTCAATGAAAGTGATTCTCGTCAGTCTCTGCTTGGGGCTACTTCAATAGGACACAAACCATAGCGATAGAACTTGGAACTACATTCTTGTGCCAGGTTTCAAAGAGCTAGCACAAACCGTGTTTGATTTAGAGTTCCAACTACATGTATCCATATAGGAGAAAACAGAGTGAAACCTAAACATGAAAACGGTTACTGCAAAGGAACGGTTTAACCTAGAAGAACGAAATTTGGTGAGCCAAGTGGGATTGGTGTACTTATCATTACCTGCAAGTATCATCAAGATTGGGTGAAAAAATGTTTGCTGAGATTTCAGGAAACTCGTAGTTGTTTGGAAGCTTGGCAACCCCTTTCAAAAAAAGTGATTCTCGTCAGTCTCTGCTTGGGGTACTTCAATAGGACACAAACCATAGCGATAGAACTTGGAACTACATTATTGTGCCAAGTTTCAAAGAGCTAGCACAAACCGTGTTTGATTTAGAGTTCCAACTACATGTATCCATAAAGGAGAAAACAGAGTGAAACCTAAACTTGAAAATGGTTACTGCAAATTAACGGATTAACCTAGAAGAACGAAATTTGGTGAGTCAAGTAGGATTGGTGTACTTATCATTACCTGCCAGTATCATCAAGATTGGGTGAAAAAATGTTTGCTGAGATTTCAGGAAACTCGTAGTTTTTTGGAAGCTTGGCAACCCCTTTCAATGAAAGTGATTCTCGTCAGTCTCTGCTTGGGGCTACTTCAATAGGACACAAACCATAGCGATAGAACTTGGAACTACATTATTGTGCCAAGTTTCAAAGAGCTAGCACAAACCGTGTTTGATTTAGAGTTCCAACTACATGTGTCCATAAAGGAGAAAACAGAGTGAAACCTAAAAATGAAAACGGTTACTGCAAAGGAACGGTTTACCTAGAAAAACGGAATTTGGTGAGCCAAGTGGGATTGGTGTACTTATCATTACCTGCCAGTATCATCAAGATTGGGTGAAAAAATGTTTGCTGAGATTTCAGGAAACTCGCAGTTTTTTGGAAGCTTGGCAACTCCTTTCAATGAAAGTGATTCTCGTCAGTCTCTGCTTGGGGCTACTTCAATAGGACACAAACCATAGCGATAGAACTTGGAACTACATTATTGTGCCAAGTTTCAAATAGCTAGCACAAACCGTGTTTGATTTAGAGTTCCAACTACATGTATCCATATAGGAGAAAACAGAGTGAAACCTAAACATGAAAACGGTTACCGCAAACGAACGGTTTAACCTAGAAGAACGAAATTTGGTGAGCCAAGTGGGACTGGTGTACTGATCATTACCTGCAAGTATCATCAAGATTGGGTGAAAAAATGTTTGCTGAGATTTCAGGAAACTCGTAGTTTTTTGGAAGCTTGGCAACACCTTTCAATGAAAGTGATTCTCGTCATTCTCTGCTTGGGGCTACTTCAATAGGACACAAACCATAGCGATAGAACTTGGAACTACATTCTTGTGCCAGGTTTCAAAGAGCTAGCACAAACCGTGTTTGATTTAGATTTCCAACTACATGTATCCATATAGGAGAAAACAGAGTGAAACCTAAACATGAAAACGGTTACTGCAAAAGAATGGTTTAACCGAGAAGAACGAAATTTGGTGAGCCAAGTGGGAATAGTGTCCTGATCATTACCTGCCAATATCATCAAGATTGGGTGAAAAAATGTTTGCTGAGATTTCAGGAAACTCGTAGTTTTATGGAAGCTTTGCAACCCCTTTCAATGAAAGTGATTCTCGTCAGTCTCTGCTTGGGGCTACTTCAATAGGACACAAACCATAGCGATAGAACTTGGAACTACATTCTTGGGCCAAGTTTCAAAGAGCTAACACAAAACGTGTTTGATTTAGAGTTCCAACTACATGTATCCATATAGGAGAAAACAGAGTGAAACCTAAACATGAAAACGGTTACTGCAAACGAACGATTTAATCTAGAAGAACGAAATTTGGTGAGCCAAGTGGGATTGGTGTACCTATTATTACCTGAAAGTATCATCAAGATTGGGTGAAAAAATGTTTGCTGAGAATTCAGGAAACTCGTAGTTTTTTGGAAGCTTGGCAACACCTTTCAATGAAAGTGATTCTCGTCATTCTCTGCTTTGGGCTACTTCAATAGGACACAAACCATAGCGATAAAACTTGGAACTACATTCTTGTGCCAGGTTTCAAAGAGTTAGCACAAACCGTGTTTGATTTAGAGTTCCAACTACATGTATCCATATAGGAGAAAACAGAGTGAAACCTAAACATGAAAACGGTTAGTGCAAAGGAACGGTTTAACCTAGAAGAACGAAATTTGGTGAGCCAAGCGGGATTGGTGTACTTATCATTACCTGCCAGTATCATCAAGATTGGTGAAAAAAATGTTTGCTGAGATTTCAGGAAACTCGTAGTTTTTTGGAAGCTTGGCAACCCCTTTCAAAAAAAGTGATTCTCGTCAGTCTCTGCTTGGGGTACTTCAATAGGACACAAACCATAGCGATAGAACTTGGAACTACATTATTGTGCCAAGTTTCAAAGAGCTAGCACAAACCGTGTTTGATTTAGAGTTCCAACTACATGTATCCATAAAGGAGAAAACAGAGTGAAACCTAAACTTGAAAATGGTTACTGCAAATTAACGGATTAACCTAGAAGAACGAAATTTGGTGAGTCAAGTAGGATTGGTGTACTTATCATTACCTGCCAGTATCATCAAGATTGGGTGAAAAAATGTTTGCTGAGATTTCAGGAAACTCGTAGTTTTTTGGAAGCTTGGCAACCCCTTTCAATGAAAGTGATTCTCGTCAGTCTCTGCTTGGGGCTACTTCAATAGGACACAAACCATAGCGATAGAACTTGGAACTACATTATTGTGCCAAGTTTCAAAGAGCTAGCACAAACCGTGTTTGATTTAGAGTTCCAACTACATGTGTCCATAAAGGAGAAAACAGAGTGAAACCTAAAAATGAAAACGGTTACTGCAAAGGAACGGTTTACCTAGAAAAACGGAATTTGGTGAGCCAAGTGGGATTGGTGTACTTATCATTACCTGCCAGTATCATCAAGATTGGGTGAAAAAATGTTTGCTGAGATTTCAGGAAACTCGCAGTTTTTTGGAAGCTTGGCAACTCCTTTCAATGAAAGTGATTCTCGTCAGTCTCTGCTTGGGGCTACTTCAATAGGACACAAACCATAGCGATAGAACTTGGAACTACATTATTGTGCCAAGTTTCAAATAGCTAGCACAAACCGTGTTTGATTTAGAGTTCCAACTACATGTATCCATATAGGAGAAAACAGAGTGAAACCTAAACATGAAAACGGTTACCGCAAACGAACGGTTTAACCTAGAAGAACGAAATTTGGTGAGCCAAGTGGGACTGGTGTACTGATCATTACCTGCAAGTATCATCAAGATTGGGTGAAAAAATGTTTGCTGAGATTTCAGGAAACTCGTAGTTTTTTGGAAGCTTGGCAACACCTTTCAATGAAAGTGATTCTCGTCATTCTCTGCTTGGGGCTACTTCAATAGGACACAAACCATAGCGATAGAACTTGGAACTACATTCTTGTGCCAGGTTTCAAAGAGCTAGCACAAACCGTGTTTGATTTAGATTTCCAACTACATGTATCCATATAGGAGAAAACAGAGTGAAACCTAAACATGAAAACGGTTACTGCAAAAGAATGGTTTAACCGAGAAGAACGAAATTTGGTGAGCCAAGTGGGAATAGTGTCCTGATCATTACCTGCCAATATCATCAAGATTGGGTGAAAAAATGTTTGCTGAGATTTCAGGAAACTCGTAGTTTTATGGAAGCTTTGCAACCCCTTTCAATGAAAGTGATTCTCGTCAGTCTCTGCTTGGGGCTACTTCAATAGGACACAAACCATAGCGATAGAACTTGGAACTACATTCTTGGGCCAAGTTTCAAAGAGCTAACACAAAACGTGTTTGATTTAGAGTTCCAACTACATGTATCCATATAGGAGAAAACAGAGTGAAACCTAAACATGAAAACGGTTACTGCAAACGAACGATTTAATCTAGAAGAACGAAATTTGGTGAGCCAAGTGGGATTGGTGTACCTATTATTACCTGAAAGTATCATCAAGATTGGGTGAAAAAATGTTTGCTGAGAATTCAGGAAACTCGTAGTTTTTTGGAAGCTTGGCAACACCTTTCAATGAAAGTGATTCTCGTCATTCTCTGCTTTGGGCTA
The DNA here is from genome assembly GCF_045843805.1 of Urocitellus parryii. NCBI lineage: Eukaryota > Metazoa > Chordata > Mammalia > Rodentia > Sciuridae > Urocitellus > Urocitellus parryii. Next base: position 134,860 of record NW_027554043.1, on the reverse strand, counting down.
CTTCAATAGGACACAAACCATAGCGATAAAACTTGGAACTACATTCTTGTGCCAGGTTTCAAAGAGTTAGCACAAACCGTGTTTGATTTAGAGTTCCAACTACATGTATCCATATAGGAGAAAACAGAGTGAAACCTAAACATGAAAACGGTTAGTGCAAAGGAACGGTTTAACCTAGAAGAACGAAATTTGGTGAGCCAAGCGGGATTGGTGTACTTATCATTACCTGCCAGTATCATCAAGATTGGTGAAAAAAATGTTTGCTGAGATTTCAGGAAACTCGTAGTTTTTTGGAAGCTTGGCAACCCCTTTCAAAAAAAGTGATTCTCGTCAGTCTCTGCTTGGAGCTACTTCTATAGGACACAAACCATAGCGATAGAACTTGGAACTACATTATTGTGCCAAGTTTCAAAGAGCTAGCACAAACCGTGTTTGATTTAGAGTTCCAACTACATGTATCCATATAGGAGAAAACAGAGTGAAACCTAAACATGAAAATGGTTACTGTAAAGGAACGGTTTAACCTAGAAAAACGGAATTTGGTGAGCCAAGTGGGATTGGTGTCCTGATCATTACCTGCCAGTATCATCAAGATTGGGTGAAAAAATGTTTGCTGAGATTTCAGGAAACTCGCAGTTTTTTGGAAGCTTGGCAACTCCTTTCAATGAAAGTGATTCTCGTCAGTCTCTGCTTGGGGCTAATTCAATAGGACACAAACCATAGCGATAGATCTTGGAACTACATTATTGTGCCAAGTTTCAAAGAGCTAGCACAAACCGTGTTTGATTTAGAGTTCCAACTACATGTATCCATATAGGAGAAAACAGAGTGAAACCTAAACATGAAAACGGTTACTGCAAAGGAATTGTTTAACCTAGAAGAACGAAATTTGGTGAGCCAAGTGGGAATGGTGTCCTGATCATTACCTGCCAATATCATCAAGATTGGGTGAAAAAATGTTTGCTGAGATTTCAGGAAACTCGTAGTTTTATGGAAGCTTTGCAACCCCTTTCAATGAAAGTGATTCTCGTCAGTCTCTGCTTGGAGGTACTTCAATAGGACACAAACCATAGTGATAGAACTTGGAACTACATTATTGTGCCAAGTTTCAAAGAGCTAGCACAAACCGTGTTTGATTTAGAGTTCCAACTACATGTATCCATATAGGAGAAAACAGAGTGAAACCTAAAAATCAAAACGCTTACTGCAAAGGAACGGTTTAACCAAGAAGAACAAAATTTGGTGAGCCAAGTGGGATTGGTGTACTGATCATTACCTGCCAGTATCATCAAGATTGGGTGAAAAAATGTTTGCTGAGATTTCAGGAAACTCGTAGTTTTTTGGAAGCTTGGCAACCCCTTTCAATGAACGTGTTTCTCGTCATTCTCTGCTTGGGGCTACTTCAATAGGACACAAACCATAGCGATAGAACTTGGAACTACATTCTTTTGCCAAGTTTCAAAGAGCTAACACAAACCGTGTTTGATTTAGAGTTCCAACTACATGTATCCATATAGGAGAAAACAGAGTGAAACTGAAACATGAAAACTGTTACTGCAAACGAACGATTTAATCTAGAAGAACGAAATTTGGTGAGCCAAGTGGGATTGGTGTACTGATCATTACCTGAAAGTATCATCAAGATTGGGTGAAAAAATGTTTGCTGAGAATTCAGTAAACTCGTAGATTTTTGGAAGCTTGGCAACACCTTTCAATGAAAGTGATTCTCGTCATTCACTGCTTGGGGCTACTTCAATAGGACACAAACCATAGCGATAGAACTTGGAACTACATTCTTGTGCCAGGTTTCAAAGAGCTAGCACAAACCGTGTTTGATTTAGAGTTCCAACTACATGTATCCCTAAAGGAGAAAACAGAGTGAAACCTAAAAATGAAAACGGTTACTGCAAAGGAACGGTTTAACCTAGAAAAACGGAATTTGGTGAGCCAATTGGGATTGGTGTACTTATCATTACCTGCCAGTATCATCAAGATTGGGTGATAAAATGTTTGCTGAGATTTCAGGAAACTCGCAGATTTTTGGAAGCTTGGCAACTCCTTTCAATGAAAGTGATTCTCGTCAGTCTCTGCTTGGGGCTACTTCAATAGGACACAAACCATATCGATAGAACTTGGAACTACATTATTGTGCCAAGTTTCAAAGAGCTAGCACAAACCGTGTTTGATTTAGAGTTCCAACTACATGTATCCATATAGGAGAAAACAGAGTGAAACCTAAAAATGAAAACGGTTACTGCAAAGGAACGGTTTAACCAAGAAGAACGAAATTTGGTGAGCCAAGTGGGATTGGTGTACTGATCATTACCTGCCAGTATCATCAAGATTGGGTGAAAAAATGTTTGCTGAGATTTCAGGAAACTCGTAGTTTTTTGGAAGCTTTGCAACCACTTTCAATGAAGGTGATTCTCGTCAGTCTCTGCTTTGGGCTACTTCCATAGGACACAAACCATAGCGATAGAACTTGGAACTACATTCTTGTGCCAAGTTTCAAAGAGCTAGCACAAACCGTGTTTGATTTAGAGTTCCAACTACATGTATCCATATAGGAGAAAACAGAGTGAAACCTAAACATGAAAACGGTTACTGCAAGCGAACGATTTAATCTAGAAGAACGAAATTTGGTGAGCCAAGTGGGATTGGTGTACTGATCAATACCTGAAAGTATCATGAAGATTGGGTGAAAAAACGTTTGCTGAGATTTCAGGAAACCAGTAGTTTTGTGGAAGTTTGGCAACCCCTTTCAATGAAAGTGATTCTCCTCAGTCTCTGCTTAGGGCTACTTCAATAGGACACAAACCATAGACATAGAACTTGGAACTACATTCTTGTGCCAGGATTCAAAGAGGTAGCACAAACCGTGTTTGATTTAGAGTTCCAACTACATGTATCCATATAGGAGAAAACAGAGTGATACCTAAACATGAAAACGCTTACTGCAAAGGAACGGTTTAACCTAGAAGAACGAAATTTGGTGAGCCAAGTGGGATTGGTGTACTTATCATTACCTGCCAGTATCATCAAGATTGGGTGAAAAAATATTTGCTCAGATTTCAGGAAACTGGTAGTTTTTTGGAAGCTTGGCAACCCCTTTCAATGAAAATGACTCTCTTCAGTCTCTGCATGGAGCTACTTCAATAGGACACAAGCCATAGCGATAGAACTTGCAACTACATTATTTTGCCAAGTGTTAAAGAGCTAGCACAAACCGTGTTTGATTTAGAATTCCAACTACATGTATCCATAGAGGAGAAAACAGAGTGAAACCTAAACATGAAAACGCTTACTGCAAAGGAACGGTTTAACCAAGAAGAACGAAATTTGGTGAGCCAAGTGAGATTGGTGGACTGATCATTACCTGCCAGTATCATCAAGATTGGGTGAAAAAATGTTTCTGAGATTTCAGGAAACTCGTAGTTTTTTGGAAGCTTGGCAACCCCTTTCAATTAAAGTGATTATCGTCATTCTCTGCTTGGGGCTACTTCAATAGGACACAAACCATAGCGATAGAACTTGGAACTACATTACTGTGCCATGTTTCAAAGAGCTAGCACAAACCGTGTTTGATTTAGAGTTCCAACTACATGTATCCATATAGGAGAAAACAGAGTGAAACCTAAACATGAAAACGGTTACTGCAAAAGAATGGTTTAACCTAGAAGAACGAAATTTGGTGAGCCAAGTGGGAATGGTGTCCTGATCATTACCTGCCAATATCATCAAGATTGGGTGAAAAAATGTTTGCTGAGATTTCAGGAAACTCGTAGTTTTTTGGAAGCTTGGCAACCCCTTTCAATGAAAGTGATTCTCGTCAGTCTCTGCTTGGGGGTACTTCAATAGGACACAAACCATAGTGATAGAACTTGGAACTACATTATTGTGCCTAGTTTCAAAGAGCTAGCACAAACCGTGTTTGATTTAGAGTTCCAACTACATGTATCCATATAGGAGAAAACAGAGTGAAACCTAAAAATGAAAACGGTTACTGCAAAGGAACGGTTTAACCAAGAAGAACGAAATTTGGTGAGCCAAGTGGGATTGGTGTACTGATCATTACCTGCCAGTATCATCAAGATTGGGTGAAAAAATGTTTGCTGAGATTTCAGGAACTCGTAGTTTTGTGGAAGCTTGGCATCCCCTTTCAATGAAAGTGATTCTCGTCAGTCTCTGCTTTGGGCTACTTCAATAGGACACAAACCATAGCGATAGAACTTGGAACTACATTCTTGGGCCAAGTTTCAAAGAGCTAACACAAACCGTGTTTGATTTAGAGTTCCAACTACATGTATCCATATAGGAGAAAACAGAGTGAAACCTAAACATGAAAACCGTTACTGCAAACGAACGATTTAATCTATAGAATGAAATTTGGTGAGCCAAGTGGGATTGGTGTACTGATTATTACCTGCCAGTATCATCAAGATTGGGTGAAAAAATATTTGCTGAGATTTCAGGAAACTCGTAGTTTTTTGGAAGCTTGGCAACCCCTTTCAATGAAAGTGATTCTCGTCAGTCTCTGCTTGGGGCTACTTCAATAGGACACAAACCATAGTGATAGAACTTGGAACTACATTCTTGTGCCAGGTTTCAAAGAGGTAGCACAAACCGAGTATGATTTCGAGTTCCAACTACATGTATCCATATAGGAGAAAACAGAGTGATACCTAAACATGAAATCGGTTACTCAAAGGAACAGTTTAACCTAGAAGAACGAAATTTGGTGAGCCAAGTGGGATGGGTGTACTTATCATTACGTGCCAGTATCATCAAGATTGGGTGAAAAAATGTTTGCTGAGATTTCAGGAAACTCGTAGTTTTTTGGAAGCTTTGCAACCCCTTTCAATGAAAGTGATTCTCGTCAGTCTCTGCTTGGGGCTACTTCAATAGGACACAAACCATAGCGATAGAACTTGGAACTACATTCTTGTGCCAAGTTTCAAAGAGCTAGCACAAACCGTGTTTGATTTAGAGTTCCAACTACATGTATCCATATATTAGAAAACAGAGTGAAACCTAAAAATGAAAACCTTTACTGCAAAGGAACGGTTTAACCTAGAAGAACGAAATTTGGTGAGCCAAGTGGGATTGGTGTACTGATCATTACCTGCCAATATCATCAAGATTGTGTGAAAAAATGTTTGCTGATAATTCTTGAAACTCGTAGTTTTTCGGAAGCTTTGCAACCCCTTTCAATGAAGGTGATTCTCGTCAGTCTCTGCTTTGGGCTACTTCAATAGGACACAAACCATAGCGATAGAACTTGGAACTACATTCTTGTGCCAAGTTTCAAAGAGCTAGCACAAACCGTGTTTGATTTAGAGTTCCAACTACATGTATCCATATAGGAGAAAACAGAGTGAAACCTAAACATGAAAACGGTTACTGCAAGCGAACGATTTAATCTAGAAGAACGAAATTTGGTGAGCCAAGTGGGATTGGTGTACTGATCAATACCTGAAAGTATCATCAAGATTGGGTGAAAAAACGATTGCTGAGATTTCAGGAAACCGGTAGTTTTGTGGAAGCTTGGCAACCCCTTTCAATGAAAGTGATTCTCGTCAGTCTCTGCTTGGGGCTAGTTCAATAGGACACAAACCATAGACATAGAACTTGGAACTACATTCTTGTGCCTGGTTTCAAAGAGGTAGCACAAACCGTGTTTGATTTAGAGTTCCAACTACATGTATCCATATAGGAGAAAACAGAGTGATACCTAAACATGAAAACCGTTACTGCAAAACAACGGTTTAACCTAGAAGAACGAAATCTGGTGAGCCAAGTGGGATTGGTGTACTTATCATTACCTGCCAGTATCATCAAGATTGGGTGAAAAAATATTTGCTGAAATTTCAGAAAACTCGTAGTTTTTTGGAAGCTTGGCAACCCCTTTCAATGAACGTGTTTCTCGTCATTCTCTGCTTGGGGCTACTTCAATAGGACACAAAGCATAGCGATAGAACTTGGAACTACATTCTTGTGCCAATTTTCAAAGAGCTAACACAAACCGTGTTTGATTTAGAGTTCCAACTACATGTATCCATATAGGAGAAAACAGAGTGAAACGTAAACATGAAAACGGTTACTGCAAAAGAACGATTTATTCTAGAAGAACGAAATTTGGTGAGCCAAGTGGGATTGGTGTACTGATCATTACCTGAAAGTATCATCAAGATTGGGTGAAAAAATGTTTGCTGAGAATTCAGTAAACTCGTAGTTTTTTGGAAGCTTGGCAACACCTTTCAATGAAAGTGATTCTCGTCATTCACTGCTTGGGGCTACTTCAATAGGACACAAACCATAGCGATAGAACTTGGAACTACATTCTTGTGCCAGGTTTCAAAGAGCTAGCACAAACCGTGTTTGATTTAGAGTTCCAACTACATGTATCCATATAGGAGAAAACAGAGTGAAACCTAAACATGAAAACGGTTACTGCAAAGGAACGGTTTAACCTAGAAGAACGAAATTTGGTGAGCCAAGTGGGATTGGTGTACTTATCATTACCTGCAAGTATCATCAAGATTGGGTGAAAAAATGTTTGCTGAGATTTCAGGAAACTCGTAGTTGTTTGGAAGCTTGGCAACCCCTTTCAAAAAAAGTGATTCTCGTCAGTCTCTGCTTGGGGTACTTCAATAGGACACAAACCATAGCGATAGAACTTGGAACTACATTATTGTGCCAAGTTTCAAAGAGCTAGCACAAACCGTGTTTGATTTAGAGTTCCAACTACATGTATCCATAAAGGAGAAAACAGAGTGAAACCTAAACTTGAAAATGGTTACTGCAAATTAACGGATTAACCTAGAAGAACGAAATTTGGTGAGTCAAGTGGGATTGGTGTACTTATCATTACCTGCCAGTATCATCAAGATTGGGTGAAAAAATGTTTGCTGAGATTTCAGGAAACTCGTAGTTTTTTGGAAGCTTGGCAACCCCTTTCAATGAAAGTGATTCTCGTCAGTCTCTGCTTGGGGCTACTTCAATAGGACACAAACCATAGCGATAGAACTTGGAACTACATTATTGTGCCAAGTTTCAAAGAGCTAGCACAAACCGTGTTTGATTTAGAGTTCCAACTACATGTGTCCATAAAGGAGAAAACAGAGTGAAACCTAAAAATGAAAACGGTTACTGCAAAGGAACGGTTTACCTAGAAAAACGGAATTTGGTGAGCCAAGTGGGATTGGTGTACTTATCATTACCTGCCAGTATCATCAAGATTGGGTGAAAAAATGTTTGCTGAGATTTCAGGAAACTCGCAGTTTTTTGGAAGCTTGGCAACTCCTTTCAATGAAAGTGATTCTCGTCAGTCTCTGCTTGGGGCTACTTCAATAGGACACAAACCATAGCGATAGAACTTGGAACTACATTATTGTGCCAAGTTTCAAATAGCTAGCACAAACCGTGTTTGATTTAGAGTTCCAACTACATGTATCCATATAGGAGAAAACAGAGTGAAACCTAAACATGAAAACGGTTACCGCAAACGAACGATTTAATCTAGAAGAACGAAATTTGGTGAGCCAAGTTGGATTGGTGGTCTGATCAATACCTGAAAGTATCATGAAGATTGGGTGAAAAAACGTTTGCTGAGATTTCAGGAAACCAGTAGTTTTGTGGAAGCTTGGCAACCCCTTTCAATGAAAGTGATTCTCGTCAGTCTCTGCTTAGGGCTACTTCAATAGGACACAAACCATAGAGATAGAACTTGGAACTACATTCTTGTGCCAGGTTTCAAAGAGGTAGCACAAACCGTGTTTGATTTAGAGTTCCAACTACATGTATCCATATAGGAGAAAACAGAGTGATACCTAAACATGAAAACGGTTACTGCAAAGGAACGGTTTAACCAAGAAGAACGAAATTTGGTGAGCCAAGTGGGATTGGTGTACTGATCATTACGTGCCAGTATCATCAAGATTGGGTGAAAAAATGTTTGCTGAGATTTCAGGAAACTCGTAGTTTTTTGGAAGCTTTGCAACCCCTTTCAATGAAAGTGATTCTCGTCAGTCTCTGCTTGGGGCTACTTCAATAGGACACAAACCATAGCGATAGAACTTGGAACTACATTCTTGTGCCAAGTTTCAAAGAGCTAGCACATACCGTGTTTGATTTAGAGTTCCAACTACATGTATCCATATATTAGAAAACAGAGTGAAACCTAAAAATGAAAACCTTTACTGCAAAGGAACGGTTTAACCTAGAAGAACGAAATTTGGTGAGCCAAGTGGGATTGGTGTACTGATCATTACCTGCCAATATCATCAAGATTGTGTGAAAAAATGTTTGCTGATAATTCTTGAAACTCGTAGTTTTTCGGAAGCTTTGCAACCCCTTTCAATGAAGGTGATTCTCGTCAGTCTCTGCTTTGGGCTACTTCAATAGGACACAAACCATAGCGATAGAACTTGGAACTACATTCTTGTGCCAAGTTTCAAAGAGCTAGCACAAACCGTGTTTGATTTAGAGTTCCAACTACATGTATCCATATAGGAGAAAACAGAGTGAAACCTAAACATGAAAACGGTTACTGCAAGCGAACGATTTAATCTAGAAGAACGAAATTTGGTGAGCCAAGTGGGATTGGTGTACTGATCAATACCTGAAAGTATCATCAAGATTGGGTGAAAAAACGATTGCTGAGATTTCAGGAAACCGGTAGTTTTGTGGAAGCTTGGCAACCCCTTTCAATGAAAGTGATTCTCGTCAGTCTCTGCTTGGGGCTACTTCAATAGGACACAAACCATTGCGATAGAACTTGGAACTACATTCTTGTGCCAGATTTCAAAGAGGTAGCACAAACCGTGTTTGATTTAGAGTTCCAACTACATGTATCCATATAGGAGAAAACAGAGTGAAACCTAAACATGAAAACGGTTACTGCAAAGGAACGGTTTAACCTAGAAGAACGAAATCTGGTGAGCCAAGTGGGATTGGTGTACTTATCATTACCTGCCAGTATCATCAAGATTGGGTGAAAAAATATTTGCTGAAATTTCAGAAAACTCGTAGTTTTTTGGAAGCTTGGCAACCCCTTTCAATGAACGTGTTTCTCGTCATTCTCTGCTTGGGGCTACTTCAATAGGACACAAAGCATAGCGATAGAACTTGGAACTACATTCTTGTGCCAATTTTCAAAGAGCTAACACAAACCGTGTTTGATTTAGAGTTCCAACTACATGTATCCATATAGGAGAAAACAGAGTGAAACCTAAACATGAAAACGGTTACTGCAAACGAACGATTTATTCTAGAAGAACGAAATTTGGTGAGCCAAGTGGGATTGGTGTACTGATCATTACCTGAAAGTATCATCAAGATTGGGTGAAAAAATGTTTGCTGAGAATTCAGTAAACTCGTAGTTTTTTGGAAGCTTGGCAACACCTTTCAATGAAAGTGATTCTCGTCATTCACTGCTTGGGGCTACTTCAATAGGACACAAACCATAGCGATAGAACTTGGAACTACATTCTTGTGCCAGGTTTCAAAGAGCTAGCACAAACCGTGTTTGATTTAGAGTTCCAACTACATGTATCCATAAAGGAGAAAACAGAGTGAAACCTAAAAATGAAAACGGTTACTGCAAAGGAACGGTTTAACCTAGAAAAACGGAATTTGGTGAGCCAAGTGGGATTGGTGTCCTGATCATTACCTGCCAGTATCATCAAGATTGGGTGAAAAAATGTTTGCTGAGATTTCAGGAAACTCGCAGTTTTTTGGAAGCTTGGCAACTCCTTTCAATGAAAGTGATTCTCGTCAGTCTCTGCTTGGGGCTACTTCAATAGGACACAAACCATAGCGATAGAACTTGGAACTACATTCTTGTGCCAGGTTTCAAAGAGCTAGCACAAACCGTGTTTGATTTAGAGTTCCAACTACATGTATCCATATAGGAGAAAACAGAGTGAAACCTAAACATGAAAACGGTTACTGCAAAGGAACGGTTTAACCCAGAAGAACGAAATTTGCTGAGCCAAGTGGGATTGGTGTACTTATCATTACCTGCAAGTATCATCAAGATTGGGTGAAAAAATGTTTGCTGAGATTTCAGGAAACTCGTAGTTGTTTGGAAGCTTGGCAACCCCTTTCAAAAAAAGTGATTCTCGTCAGTCTCTGCTTGGGGTACTTCAATAGGACACAAACCATAGCGATAGAACTTGGAACTACAATATTGTGCCAAGTTTCAAAGAGCTAGCACAAACCGTGTTTGATTTAGAGTTCCAACTACATGTATCCATAAAGGAGAAAACAGAGTGAAACCTAAACTTGAAAATGGTTACTGCAAATTAACGGATTAACCTAGAAGAACGAAATTTGGTGAGTCAAGTGGGATTGGTGTACTTATCATTACCTGCCAGTATCATCAAGATTGGGTGAAAAAATGTTTGCTGAGATTTCAGGAAACTCGTAGTTTTTTGGAAGCTTGGCAACCCCTTTCAATGAAAGTGATTCTCGTCAGTCTCTGCTTGGGGCTACTTCAATAGGACACAAACCATAGCGATAGAACTTGGAACTACATTATTGTGCCAAGTTTCAAAGAGCTAGCACAAACCGTGTTTGATTTAGAGTTCCAACTACATGTGTCCGTAAAGGAGAAAACAGAGTGAAACCTAAAAATGAAAACGGTTACTGCAAAGGAACGGTTTACCTAGAAAAACGGAATTTGGTGAGCCAAGTGGGATTGGTGTACTTATCATTACCTGCCAGTATCATCAAGATTGGGTGAAAAAATGTTTGCTGAGATTTCAGGAAACTCGCAGTTTTTTGGAAGCTTGGCAACTCCTTTCAATGAAAGTGATTCTCGTCAGTCTCTGCTTGGGGCTACTTCAATAGGACACAAACCATCGCGATAGAACTTGGAACTACATTATTGTGCCAAGTTTCAAATAGCTAGCACAAACCGTGTTTGATTTAGAGTTCCAACTACATGTATCCATATAGGAGAAAACAGAGTGAAACCTAAACATGAAAACGGTTACTGCAAAGGAATGGTTTAACCTCGAAGAACGAAATTTGGTGAGCCAAGTGGGAATGGTGTCCTGATCATTACCTGCCAATATCATCAAAATTGGGTGAAAAAATGTTTGCTGAGATTTCAGGAAACTCGTAGTTTTATGGAAGCTTGGCAACCCTTTCAAAAAAAGTGATTCTCGTCAGTCTCTGCTTGGGGTACTTCAATAGGACACAAACCATAGCGATAGAACTTGGAACTACATTATTGTGCCAACTTTCAAAGAGCTAGCACAAACCGTGTTTGATTTAGAGTTCCAACTACATGTATCCATATAGGAGAAAACAGAGTGAAACCTAAACATGAAAACGGTTACTGCAAAGGAATGGTTTAACCTCGAAGAACGAAATTTGGTGAGCCAAGTGGGAATGGTGTCCTGATCATTACCTGCCAATATCATCAAAATTGGGTGAAAAAATGTTTGCTGAGATTTCAGGAAACTCGTAGTTTTATGGAAGCTTTGCAACCCCTTTCAATGAAAGGGATTCTCGTCAGTCTCTGCTTGGGGCTACTTCAATAGGACACAAACCATAGTGATAGAACTTGGAACTACATTATTGTGCCAAGTTTCAAAGAGCTAGCACAAACCGTGTTTGATTTAGAGTTCCAACTACATGTATCCATATAGGAGAAAACAGAGTGAAACCTAAAAATCAAAACGGTTACTGCAAAGGAACGGTTTAACCAAGAAGAACGAAATTTGGTGAGCCAAGTGGGATTGGTGTACTGATCATTACCTGCCAGTATCATCAAGATTGGGTGAAAAAATGTTTGCTGAGATTTCAGGAAACTCGTAGTTTTTTGGAAGCTTAGCAACCCCTTTCAATGAACGTGTTTCTCGTCATTCTCTGCTTGGGGCTTCTTCAATAGGACACAAACCATAGCGATAGAACTTGGAACTACATTCTTGTGCCAAGTTTCAAAGAGCTAACACAAACCGTGTTTGATTTAGAGTTCCAACTACATGTATCCATATAGGAGAAAACAGAGTGAAACCTAAACATGAAAACTGTTACTGCAAACGAACGATTTAATCTAGAAGAACGAAATTTGGTGAGCCAAGTGGGATTGGTGTACTGATCAATACCTGAAAGTATCATGAAGATTGGGTGAAAAAACGTTTGCTGAGATTTCAGGAAACCAGTAGTTTTGTGGAAGTTTGGCAACCCCTTTCAATGAAAGTGATTCTCGTCAGTCTCTGCTTAGGGCTACTTCAATAGGACACAAACCATAGACATAGAACTTGGAACTACATTCTTGTGCCAGGTTTCAAAGAGGTAGCACAAACCGTGTTTGATTTAGAGTTCCAACTACATGTATCCATATAGGAGAAAACAGAGTGATACCTAAACATGAAAACGCTTACTGCAAAGGAACGGTTTAACCTAGAAGAACGAAATTTGGTGAGCCAAGTGGGATTGGTGAACTGATAATTACCTGCCAGTATCATCAAGATTGGGTGAAAAAATATTTGCTCAGATTTCAGGAAACTGGTAGTTTTTTGGAAGCTTGGCAACCCCTTTCAATGAAAATGACTCTCGTCAGTCTCTGCATGGAGCTACTTCAATAGGACACAAGCCATAGCGATAGAACTTGCAACTACATTATTTTGCCAAGTGTTAAAGAGCTAGCACAAACCGTGTTTGATTTAGATTTCCAACTACATGTATCCATATAGGAGAAAACAGAGTGAAACCTAAACATGAAAACGCTTACTGCAAAGGAACGGTTTAACCAAGAAGAACGAAATTTGGTGAGCCAAGTGGGAATGGTGTCCTGATTATTACCTGCAAATATCATCAAGATTGGGTGAAAAAATGTTTGCTGAGATTTCAGGAAACTCGTAGTTTTATGGAAGCTTTGCAACCCCTTTCAATGAAAGTGATTCTCGTCAGTCTCTGCTTGGGGGTACTTCAATAGGACACAAAACATAGTGATAGAACTTGGAACTACATTATTGTGCCTAGTTTCAAAGAGCTAGCACAAACCGTGTTTGATTTAGAGTTCCAACTACATGTATCCATATAGGAGAAAACAGAGTCAAACCTAAAAATGAAAACGGTTACTGCAAAGGAACGGTTTAACCAAGAAGAACGAAATTTGGTGAGCCAAGTGGGATTGGTGTACTGATCATTACCTGCCAGTATCATCAAGATTGGGTGAAAAAATGTTTGCTGAGATTTCAGGAAACTCGTAGTTTTGTGGAAGCTTGGCAACCCCTTTCAATGAAAGTGATTCTCGTCAGTCTCTGCTTGGGGCTACTTCAATAGGACACAAACCATAGTGATAGAACTTGGAACTACATTCTTGTGCCAGGTTTCAAAGAGGTAGCACAAACCGAGTATGATTTCGAGTTCCAACTACATGTATCCATATAGGAGAAAACAGAGTGATACCTAAACATGAAAACGGTTACTCAAAGGTACAGTTTAACCTAGAAGAACGAAATTTGGTGAGCCAAGTGGGATTGGTGTACTTATCATTACGTGCCAGTATCATCAAGATTGGGTGAAAAAATGTTTGCTGAGATTTCAGGAAACTCGTAGTTTTTTGGAAGCTTTGCAACCCCTTTCAATGAAAGTGATTCTCGTCAGTCTCTGCTTGGGGTACTTCAATAGGACACAAACCATAGCGATAGAACTTGGAACTACATTATTGTGCCAAGTTTCAAAGAGCTAGCACAAACCGTGTTTGATTTAGAGTTCCAACGACATGTATCCATATAGGAGAAAACAGAGTGAAACCTAAACATGAAAACGCTTACTGCAAAGGAATGGTTTAACCTAGAAGAACGAAATTTGGTGAGCCAAGTGGGAATGGTGTCCTGATCATTACCTGCCAATATCATCAAGATTGGGTGAAAAAATGTTTGCTGAGATTTCAGGAAACTCGTAGTTTTGTGGAAGCTTGGCAACACCTTTCAATGAAAGTGATTCTCGTCATTCTCTGCTTGGGGCTACTTCAATAAGACACAAACCATAGCGATAGAACGTGGAACTACATTCTTGTGCCAGGTTTCAAAGAGCTAGCACAAACCGTGTTTGATTTAGATTTCCAACTACATGTATCCATATAGGAGAAAACAGAGTGAAACCTAAACATGAAAACGGTTACTGCAAAAGAATGGTTTAACCGAGAAGAACGAAATTTGGTGAGCCAAGTGGGAATGGTGTCCTGATCATTACCTGCCAATATCATCAAGATTGGGTGAAAAAATGTTTGCTGAGATTTCAGGAAACTCGTAGTTTTATGGAAGCTTTGCAACCCCTTTCAATGAAAGTGATTCTCGTCAGTCTCTGCTTGGGGCTACTTCAATAGGACACAAACCATAGCGATAGAACTTGGAACTACATTCTTGGGCCAAGTTTCAAAGAGCTAACACAAAACGTGTTTGATTTAGAGTTCCAACTACATGTATCCATATAGGAGAAAACAGAGTGAAACCTAAACATGAAAACGGTTACCGCAAACGAACGGTTTAACCTAGAAGAACGAAATTTGGTGAGCCAAGTGGGATTGGTGTACTTATCATTACCTGCAAGTATCATCAAGATTGGGTGAAAAAATGTTTGCTGAGATTTCAGGAAACTCGTAGTTTTTTGGAAGCTTGGCAACCCTTTCAAAAAAAGTGATTCTCGTCAGTCTCTGCTTGGGGTACTTCAATAGGACACAAACCATAGCGATGGAACTTGGAACTACATTATTGTGCCAACTTTCAAAGAGCTAGCACAAACCGTGTTTGATTTAGAGTTCCAACTACATGTATCCATATAGGAGAAAACAGAGTGAAACCTAAACATGAAAACGGTTACTGCAAAGGAATGGTTTAACCTCGAAGAACGAAATTTGGTGAGCCAAGTGGGAATGGTGTCCTGATCATTACCTGCCAATATCATCAAAATTGGGTGAAAAAATGTTTGCTGAGATTTCAGGAAACTCGTAGTTTTATGGAAGCTTTGCAACCCCTTTCAATGAAAGTGATTCTCGTCAGTCTCTGCTTGGGGCTACTTCAATAAGACACAAACCATAGTGATAGAACTTGGAACTACATTATTGTGCCAAGTTTCAAAGAGCTAGCACAAACCGTGTTTGATTTAGAGTTCCAACTACATGTATCCATATAGGAGAAAACAGAGTGAAACCTAAAAATCAAAACGGTTACTGCAAAGGAACGGTTTAACCAAGAAGAACGAAATTTGGTGAGCCAAGTGGGATTGGTGTACTGATCATTACCTGCCAGTATCATCAAGATTGGGTGAAAAAATGTTTGCTGAGATTTCAGGAAACTCGTAGTTTTTTGGAAGCTTGGCAACCCCTTTCAATGAACGTGTTTCTCGTCATTCTCTGCTTGGGGCTACTTCAATAGGACACAAACCATAGCGATAGAACTTGGAACTACATTCTTGTGCCAAGTTTCAAAGAGCTAACACAAACCGTGTTTGATTTAGAGTTCCAACTACATGTATCCATATAGGAGAAAACAGAGTGAAACCTAAACATGAAAACTGTTACTGCAAACGAACGATTTAATCTAGAAGAACGAAATTTGGTGAGCCAAGTGGGATTGGTGTACTGATCAATACCTGAAAGTATCATGAAGATTGGGTGAAAAAACGTTTGCTGAGATTTCAGGAAACCAGTAGTTTTGTGGAAGTTTGGCAACCCCTTTCAATGAAAGTGATTCTCGTCAGTCTCTGCTTAGGGCTACTTCAATAGGACACAAACCATAGACATAGAACTTGGAACTACATTCTTGTGCCAGGTTTCAAAGAGGTAGCACAAACCGTGTTTGATTTAGAGTTCCAACTACATGTATCCATATAGGAGAAAACAGAGTGATACCTAAACATGAAAACGCTTACTGCAAAGGAACGGTTTAACCTAGAAGAACGAAATTTGGTGAGCCAAGTGGGATTGGTGAACTGATAATTACCTGCCAGTATCATCAAGATTGGGTGAAAAAATATTTGCTCAGATTTCAGGAAACTGGTAGTTTTTTGGAAGCTTGGCAACCCCTTTCAATGAAAATGACTCTCGTCAGTCTCTGCATGGAGCTACTTCAATAGGACACAAGCCATAGCGATAGAACTTGCAACTACATTATTTTGCCAAGTGTTAAAGAGCTAGCACAAACCGTGTTTGATTTAGATTTCCAACTACATGTATCCATATAGGAGAAAACAGAGTGAAACCTAAACATGAAAACGCTTACTGCAAAGGAACGGTTTAACCAAGAAGAACGAAATTTGGTGAGCCAAGTGGGAATGGTGTCCTGATTATTACCTGCAAATATCATCAAGATTGGGTGAAAAAATGTTTGCTGAGATTTCAGGAAACTCGTAGTTTTATGGAAGCTTTGCAACCCCTTTCAATGAAAGTGATTCTCGTCAGTCTCTGCTTGGGGGTACTTCAATAGGACACAAAACATAGTGATAGAACTTGGAACTACATTATTGTGCCTAGTTTCAAAGAGCTAGCACAAACCGTGTTTGATTTAGAGTTCCAACTACATGTATCCATATAGGAGAAAACAGAGTCAAACCTAAAAATGAAAACGGTTACTGCAAAGGAACGGTTTAACCAAGAAGAACGAAATTTGGTGAGCCAAGTGGGATTGGTGTACTGATCATTACCTGCCAGTATCATCAAGATTGGGTGAAAAAATGTTTGCTGAGATTTCAGGAAACTCGTAGTTTTGTGGAAGCTTGGCAACCCCTTTCAATGAAAGTGATTCTCGTCAGTCTCTGCTTGGGGCTACTTCAATAGGACACAAACCATAGTGATAGAACTTGGAACTACATTCTTGTGCCAGGTTTCAAAGAGGTAGCACAAACCGAGTATGATTTCGAGTTCCAACTACATGTATCCATATAGGAGAAAACAGAGTGATACCTAAACATGAAAACGGTTACTCAAAGGAACAGTTTAACCTAGAAGAACGAAATTTGGTGAGCCAAGTGGGATTGGTGTACTTATCATTACGTGCCAGTATCATCAAGATTGGGTGAAAAAATGTTTTCTGAGATTTCAGGAAACTCGTAGTTTTTTGGAAGCTTTGCAACCCCTTTCAATGAAAGTGATTCTCGTCAGTCTCTGCTTGGGGTACTTCAATAGGACACAAACCATAGCGATAGAACTTGGAACTACATTATTGTGCCAAGTTTCAAAGAGCTAGCACAAACCGTGTTTGATTTAGAGTTCCAACTACATGTATCCATATAGGAGAAAACAGAGTGAAACCTAAACATGAAAACGCTTACTGCAAAGGAATGGTTTAACCTAGAAGAACGAAATTTGGTGAGCCAAGTGGGAATGGTGTCCTGATCATTACCTGCCAATATCATCAAGATTGGGTGAAAAAATGTTTGCTGAGATTTCAGGAAACTCGTAGTTTTTTGGAAGCTTGGCAACACCTTTCAATGAAAGTGATTCTCGTCAGTCTCTGCTTGGAGCTACTTCTATAGGACACAAACCATAGCGATAGAACTTGGAACTACATTATTGTGCCAAGTTTCAAAGAGCTAGCACAAACCGTGTTTGATTTAGAGTTCCAACTACATGTATCCATATAGGAGAAAACAGAGTGAAACCTAAACATGAAAATGGTTACTGTAAAGGAACGGTTTAACCTAGAAAAACGGAATTTGGTGAGCCAATTGGGATTGGTGTCCTGATCATTACCTGCCAGTATCATCAAGATTGGGTGAAAAAATGTTTGCTGAGATTTCAGGAAACTCGCAGTTTTTTGGAAGCTTGGCAACTCCTTTCAATGAAATTTATTCTCGTCAGTCTCTGCTTGGGGCTACTTCAATAGGACACAAACCATAGCGATAGATCTTGGAACTACATTATTGTGCCAAGTTTCAAAGAGCTAGCACAAACCGTGTTTGATTTAGAGTTCCAACTACATGTATCCATATAGGAGAAAACAGAGTGAAACCTAAACATGAAAACGGTTACTGCAAAGGAATGGTTTAACCTAGAAGAACGAAATTTGGTGAGCCAAGTGGGAATGGTGTCCTGATCATTACCTGCCAATATCATTAAGATTGGGTGAAAAAATGTTTGCTGAGATTTCAGGAAACTCGTAGTTTTATGGAAGCTTTGCAACCCCTTTCAATGAAAGTGATTCTCGTCAGTCTCTGCTTGGAGGTACTTCAATAGGACACAAACCATAGTGATAGAACTTGGAACTACATTATTGTGCCAAGTTTCAAAGAGCTAGCACAAACCGTGTTTGATTTAGAGTTCCAACTACATGTATCCATATAGGAGAAAACAGAGTGAAACCTAAACATGAAAACGCTTACTGCAAAGGAACGGTTTAACCAAGAAGAACGAAATTTGGTGAGCCAAGTGGGATTGGTGTACTGATCATTACCTGCCAGTATCATCAAGATTGGGTGAAAAAATGTTTGCTGAGATTTCAGGAAACTCGTAGTTTTTTGGAAGCTTGGCAACCCCTTTCAATGAACGTGTTTCTCGTCATTCTCTGCTTGGGGCTACTTCAATAGGACACAAACCATAGCGATAGAACTTGGAACTACATTCTTGTGCCAAGTCTCAAAGAGCTAACACAAACCGTGTTTGATTTAGAGTTCCAACTACATGTATCCATATAGGAGAAAACAGAGTGAAACCGAAACATGAAAACTGTTACTGCAAACGAACGATTTAATCTAGAAGAACGAAATTTGGTGAGCCAAGTGGGATTGGTGTACTGATCATTACCTGAAAGTATCATCAAGATTGGGTGAAAAAATGTTTGCTGAGAATTCAGTAAACTCGTAGTTTTTTGGAAGCTTGGCAACACCTTTCAATGAAAGTGATTCTCGTCATTCACTGCTTGGGTCTACTTCAATAGGACACAAACCATAGCGATAGAACTTGGAACTACATTCTTGTGCCAGGTTTCAAAGAGCTAGCACAAACCGTGTTTGATTTAGAGTTCCAACTACATGTATCCCTAAAGGAGAAAACAGAGTGAAACCTAAAAATGAAAACGGTTACTGCAAAGGAACGGTTTAACCTAGAAAAACGGAATTTGGTGAGCCAATTGGGATTGGTGTACTTATCATTACCTGCCAGTATCATCAAGATTGGGTGAAAAAATGTTTGCTGAGATTTCAGGAAACTCGCAGTTTTTTGGAAGCTTGGCAACTCCTTTCAATGAAAGTGATTCTCGTCAGTCTCTGCTTGGGGCTACTTCAATAGGACACAAACCATATCGATAGAACTTGGAACTACATTATTGTGCCAAGTTTCAACGAGCTAGCACACACCGTGTTTGATTTAGAGTTCCAACTACATGTATCCATTTAGGAGAAAACAGAGTGAAACCTAAAAATGAAAACGGTTACTGCAAAGGAACGGTTTAACCAAGAAGAACGAAATTTGGTGAGCCAAGTGGGATTGGTGTACTGATCATTACCTGCCAGTATCATCAAGATTGGGTGAAAAAATGTTTGCTGAGATTTCAGGAAACTCGTAGTTTTTTTGAAGCTTTGCAACCCCTTTCAATGAAGGTGATTCTCGTCAGTCTCTGCTTTGGGCTACTTCCATAGGACACAAACCATAGCGATAGAACTTGGAACTACATTCTTGTGCCAAGTTTCAAAGAGCTAGCACAAACCGTGTTTGATTTAGAGTTCCAACTACATGTATCCATATA
The DNA here is from genome assembly GCF_045843805.1 of Urocitellus parryii. Classification (NCBI taxonomy): domain Eukaryota; kingdom Metazoa; phylum Chordata; class Mammalia; order Rodentia; family Sciuridae; genus Urocitellus; species Urocitellus parryii. Next base: position 115,160 of record NW_027554043.1, on the reverse strand, counting down.
GGAGAAAACAGAGTGAAACCTAAACATGAAAACGGTTACTGCAAAGGAACGGTTTAACCAAGAAGAACGAAATTTGGTGAGCCAAGTGGGATTGGTGTACTGATCAATACCTGAAAGTATCATGAAGATTGGGTGAAAAAACGTTTGCTGAGATTTCAGGAAACCAGTAGTTTTGTGGAAGTTTGGCAACCCCTTTCAATGAAAGTGATTCTCGTCAGTCTCTGCTTAGGGCTACTTCAATAGGACACAAACCATAGACATAGAACTTGGAACTACATTCTTGTGCCAGGTTTCAAAGAGGTAGCACAAACCGTGTTTGATTTAGAGTTCCAACTACATGTATCCATATAGGAGAAAACAGAGTGATACCTAAACATGAAAACGCTTACTGCAAAGGAACGGTTTAACCTAGAAGAACGAAATTTGGTGAGCCAAGTGGGATTGGTGTACTTATCATTACCTGCCAGTATCATCAAGATTGGGTGAAAAAATATTTGCTCAGATTTCAGGAAACTGGTAGTTTTTTGGAAGCTTGGCAACCCCTTTCAATGAAAATGACTCTCGTCAGTCTCTGCATGGAGCTACTTCAATAGGACACAATACATAGCGATAGAACTTGCAACTACATTATTTTGCCAAGTGTTAAAGAGCTAGCACAAACCGTGTTTGATTTAGAATTACAACTACATGTATCCATATAGGAGAAAACAGAGTGAAACCTAAACATGAAAATGGTTACTGGAAAGGAACGGTTTAACCTAGAAAAACGGAATTTGGTGAGCCAAGTGGGATTGGTGTCCTGATCATTACGTGCCAGTATCATCAAGATTGGGTGAAAAAATGTTTGCTGAGATTTCAGGAAACTCGTAGTTTTTTGGAAGCTTTGCAACCACTTTCAATGAAAGTGATTCTCGTCAGTCTCTGCTTGGGGCTACTTCAATAGGACACAAACCATAGCGATAGAACTTGGAACTACATTATTGTGCCAAGTTTCAAAGAGCTAGCACAAACCGTGTTTGATTTAGAGTTCCAACTACATGTATCCATATAGGAGAAAACAGAGTGAAACCTAAACATGAAAACGCTTACTGCAAAGGAATGGTTTAACCTAGAAGAACGAAATTTGGTGAGCCAAGTGGGAATGGTGTCCTGATCATTACCTGCCAATATCATCAAGATTGGGTGAAAAAATGTTTGCTGAGATTTCAGGAAACTCGTAGTTTTTTGGAAGCTTGGCAACACCTTTCAATGAAAGTGATTCTCGTCATTCTCTGCTTGGGGCTACTTCAATAGGACACAAACCATAGCGATAGAACTTGGAACTACATTCTTGTGCCAGGTTTCAAAGAGCTAGCACAAACCGTGTTTGATTTAGAGTTCCAACTACATGTATCCATATAGGAGGAAACAGAGTGAAACCTAAACATGAAAACGGTTACTGCAAAAGAATGGTTTAACCTAGAAGAACGAAATTTGGTGAGCCAAGTGGGAATGGTGTCCTGATCATTACCTGCCAATATCATCAAGATTGGGTGAAAAAGTGTTTGCTGAGATTTCAGGAAACTCGTAGTTTTATGGAAGCTTTGCAACCCCTTTCAATGAAAGTGATTCTCGTCAGTCTCTGCTTGGGGCTACTTCAATAGGACACAAACCATAGCGATTGAACTTGGAACTACATTCTTGGGCCAAGTTTCAAAGAGCTAACACAAACCGTGTTTGATTTAGAGTTCCAACTACATGTATCCATATAGGAGAAAACAGAGTGAAACCTAAACATGAAAACCGTTACTGCAAACGAACGATTTAATCTATAGAACGAAATTTGGTGAGCCAAGTGGGATTGGTGTACTGATCATTACCTGCCAGTATCATCAAGATTGGGTGAAAAAATGTTTGCTGAGATTTCAGGAAACTCGTAGTTTTTTGGAAGCTTGGCAACCCCTTTCAATGAAAGTGATTCTCGTCAGTCTCTGCTTGGGGCTACTTCAATAGGACACAAACCATAGTGATAGAACTTGGAACTACATTCTTGTGCCAGGTTTCAAAGAGGTAGCACAAACCGAGTATGATTTCGAGTTCCAACTACATGTATCCATATAGGAGAAAACAGAGTGATACCTAAACATGAAAACGGTTACTCAAAGGAACAGTTTAACCTAGAAGAACGAAATTTGGTGAGCCAAGTGGGATTGGTGTACTTATCATTACGTGCCAGTATCATCAAGATTGGGTGAAAAAATGTTTGCTGAGATTTCAGGAACTCGTAGTTTTTTGGAAGCTTTGCAACCCCTTTCAATGAAAGTGATTCTCGTCAGTCTCTGCTTGGGGCTACTTCAATACGACACAAACCATAGCGATAGAACTTGGAACTACATTATTGTGCCAAGTTTCAAAGAGCTAGCACAAACCGTGTTTGATTTAGAGTTCCAACTACATGTATCCATATAGGAGAAAACAGAGTGAAACCTAAACATGAAAACGGTTACTGTAAAGGAACGGTTTAACCTAGAAAAACGGAATTTGGTGAGCCAAGTGGGATTGGTGTCCTGATCATTACCTGCCAGTATCATCAAGATTGGGTGAAAAAATGTTTGCTGAGATTTCAGGAAACTCGCAGTTTTTTGGAAGCTTGGCAACTCCTTTCAATGAAAGTGATTCTCGTCAGTCTCTGCTTGGGGCTACTTCAATAGGACACAAACCATAGCGATAGAACTTGGAACTACATTCTTGTGCCAGGTTTCAAAGGGCTAGCAGAAACCGTGTTTGATTTAGAGTTCCAACTACATGTATCCATATAGGAGAAAACAGAGTGAAACATAAACATGAAAACGGTTACTGCAAAGGAACGGTTTAACCTAGAAGAACGAAATTTGTTGAGCCAAGTGGGATTGGTGTACTTATCATTACCTGCAAGTATCATCAAGATTGGGTGAAAAAATGTTTGCTGAGATTTCAGGAAACTCGTAGTTTTTTGGAAGCTTGGCAACCCCTTTCAAAAAAAGTGATTCTCGTCAGTCTCTGCTTGGGGTACTTCAATAGGACACAAACCATAGCGATAGAACTTGGAACTACATTATTGTGCCAAGTTTCAAAGAGCTAGCACAAACCGTGTTTGATTTAGAGTTCCAACTACATGTATCCATATAGGAGAAAACAGAGTGAAACCTAAACATGAAAACGGTTACTGCAAAGGAATGGTTTAACCTAGAAGAACGAAATTTGGTGAGCCAAGTGGGAATGGTGTCCTGATCATTACCTGCCAATATCATCAAGATTGGGTGAAAAAATGTTTGCTGAGATTTCAGGAAACTCGTAGTTTTATGGAAGCTTTGCAACCCCTTTCAATGAAAGTGATTCTCGTCAGTCTCTGCTTGGGGCTACTTCAATAGGACACAAACCATAGTGATAGAACTTGGAACTACATTATTGTGCCAAGTTTCAAAGAGCTAGCACAAACCGTGTTTGATTTAGAGTTCCAACTACATGTATCCATATAGGAGAAAACAGAGTGAAACCTAAAAATCAAAACGGTTACTGCAAAGGAACGGTTTAACCAAGAAGAACGAAATTTGGTGAGCCAAGTGGGATTGGTGTACTGATCATTACCTGCCAGTATCATCAAGATTGGGTGAAAAAATGTTTGCTGATATTTCAGGAAACTCGTAGTTTTTTGGAAGCTTGGCAACCCCTTTCAATGAACGTGTTTCTCGTCATTCTCTGCTTGGGGCTACTTCAATAGGACACAAACCATAGCGATAGAACTTCTAACTACATTCTTGTGCCAAGTTTCAAAGAGCTAACACAAACCGTGTTTGATTTAGAGTTCCAACTACATGTATCCATATAGGAGAAAACAGAGTGAAACCTAAACATGAAAACTGTTACTGCAAACGAACGATTTAATCTAGAAGAACGAAATTTGGTGAGCCAAGTGGGATTGGTGTACTGATCATTACCTGAAAGTATCATCAAGATTGGGTGAAAAAATGTTTGCTGAGAATTCAGTAAACTCGTAGTTTTTTGGAAGCTTGGCAACACCTTTCAATGAAAGTGATTCTCGTCATTCACTGCTTGGGGCTACTTCAATAGGACACAAACCATAGCGATAGAACTTGGAACTACATTCTTGTGCCAGGTTTCAAAGAGCTAGCACAAACCGTGTTTGATTTAGAGTTCCAACTACATGTATCCCTAAAGGAGAAAACAGAGTGAAACCTAAAAATGAAAACGGTTACTGCAAAGGAACGGTTTAACCAAGAAGAACGAAATTTGGTGAGCCACGTGGGATTGGTGTACTGATCATTACCTGCCTGTATCATCAAGATTGGGTGAAAAAATGTTTGCTGAGATTTCAGGAAACTCGTAGTTTTTTGGAAGCTTTACAACCCCTTTCAATGAAGGTGATTCTCGTCAGTCTCTGCTTTGGGCTACTTCCATAGGACACAAACCATAGCGATAGAACTTGGAACTACATTCTTGTGCCAAGTTTCAAAGAGCTAGCACAAACCGTGTTTGATTTAGAGTTCCAACTACATGTATCCATATAGGAGAAAACAGAGTGAAACCTAAAAATGAAAACGGTTACTGTAAAGGAACGGTTTAACCTAGAAGAACGAAATTTGGTGAGCCAAGTGGGATTGGTGTACTGATCAATACCTGAAAGTATCATGAAGATTGGGTGAAAAAACGTTTGCTGAGATTTCAGGAAACCAGTAGTTTTTTGGAAGTTTGGCAACCCCTTTCAATGAAAGTGATTCTCGTCAGTCTCTGCTTAGGGCTACTTCAATAGGACACAAACCATAGACATAGAACTGGAACTACATTCTTGTGCCAGGTTTCAAAGAGGTAGCACAAACCGTGTTTGATTTAGAGTTCCAACTACATGTATCCATATAGGAGAAAACAGAGTGATACCTAAACATGAAAACGCTTACTGCAAAGGAACGGTTTAACCTAGAAGAACGAAATTTGGTGAGCCAAGTGGGATTGGTGTACTTATCATTACCTGCCAGTATCATCAAGATTGGGTGAAAAAATATTTGCTCAGATTTCAGGAAACTGGTAGTTTTTTGGAAGCTTGGCAACCCCTTTCAATGAAAATGACTCTCGTCAGTCTCTGCATGGAGCTACTTCAATAGGACACAAGCCATAGCGATAGAACTTGCAACTACATTATTTTGCCAAGTGTTAAAGAGCTAGCACAAACCGTGTTTGATTTAGATTTCCAACTACATGTATCCATATAGGAGAAAACAGAGTGAAACCTAAACATGAAAACGCTTACTGCAAAGGAACGGTTTAACCAAGAAGAACGAAATTTGGTGAGCCAAGTGAGATTGGTGTACTGATCATTACCTGCCAGTATCATCAAGATTGGGTGAAAAAATGTTTCTGAGATTTCAGGAAACTCGTAGTTTTTTGGAAGCTTGGCAACCCCTTTCAATAAAAGTGATTATCGTCATTCTCTGCTTGGGGCTACTTCAATAGGACACAAACCATAGCGATAGAACTTGGAACTACATTACTGTGCCATGTTTCAAAGAGCTAGCACAAACCGTGTTTGATTTAGAGTTCCAACTACATGTATCCATATAGGAGAAAACAGAGTGAAACCTAAACATGAAAACGGTTACTGCAAAGGAATGGTTTAACCTAGAAGAACGAAATTTGGTGAGCCAAGTGGGAATGGTGTCCTGATCATTACCTGCCAATATCATCAAGATTGGGTGAAAAAATGATTGCTGAGATTTCAGGAAACTCGTAGTTTTATGGAAGCTTTGCAACCCCTTTCAATGAAAGTGATTCTCGTCAGTCTCTGCTTGGGGGTACTTCAATAGGACACAAAACATAGTGATAGAACTTGGAACTACATTATTTTGCCTAGTTTCAAAGAGCTAGCACAAACCGTGTTTGATTTAGAGTTCCAACTACATGTATCCATATAGGAGAAAACAGAGTGAAACCTAAAAATGAAAACGGTTACTGCAAAGGAACGGTTTAACCAAGAAGAACGAAATTTGGTGAGCCAAGTGGGATTGGTGTACTGATCATTACCTGCCAGTATCATCAAGATTGGGTGAAAAAATGTTTGCTGAGATTTCAGGAACTCGTAGTTTTGTGGAAGCTTGGCATCCCCTTTCAATGAAAGTGATTCTCGTCAGTCTCTGCTTTGGGCTACTTCAATAGGACACAAACCATAGCGATAGAACTTGGAACTACATTCTTGGGCCAAGTTTCAAAGAGCTAACACAAACCGTGTTTGATTTAGAGTTCGAACTACATGTATCCATATAGGAGAAAACAGAGTGAAACCTAAACATGAAAACCGTTACTGCAAACGAACGATTTAATCTATAGAACGAAATTTGGTGAGCCAAGTGGGATTGGTGTACTGATCATTACCTGCCAGTATCATCAAGATTGGGTGAAAAAATGTTTGCTGAGATTTCAGGAAACTCGTAGTTTTGTGGAAGCTTGGCAACCCCTTTCAATGAAAGTGATTCTCGTCAGTCTCTGCTTGGGGCTACTTCAATAGGACACAAACCATAGCGATAGAACTTGGAACTACATTCTTGTGCCAGGTTTCAAAGAGGTAGCACAAACCGAGTATGATTTCGAGTTCCAACTACATGTATCCATATAGGAGAAAACAGAGTGATATCTAAACATGAAAACGGTTACTCAAAGGAACAGTTTAACCTAGAAGAACGAAATTTGGTGAGCCAAGTGGGATTGGTGTACTTATCATTACGTGCCAGTATCATCAAGATTGGGTGAAAAAATGTTTGCTGAGATTTCAGGAAACTCGTAGTTTTTTGGAAGCTTTGCAACCCCTTTCAATGAAAGTGATTCTCGTCAGTCTCTGCTTGGGGTACTTCAATAGGACACAAACCATAGCGATAGAACTTGGAACTACATTATTGTGCCAAGTTTCAAAGAGCTAGCACAAACCGTGTTTGATTTAGAGTTCCAACTACATGTATCCATATAGGAGAAAACAGAGTGAAACCTACACATGAAAACGCTTACTGCAAAGGAATGGTTTAACCTAGAAGAACGAAATTTGGTGAGCCAAGTGGGAATGGTGTCCTGATCATTACCTGCCAATATCATCAAGATTGGGTGAAAAAATGTTTGCTGAGATTTCAGGAAACTCGTAGTTTTTTGGAAGCTTGGCAACACCTTTCAATGAAAGTGATTCTCGTCATTCTCTGCTTGGGGCTACTTCAATAAGACACAAACCATAGCGATAGAACTTGGAACTACATTCTTGTGCCAGGTTTCAAAGAGCTAGCACAAACCGTGTTTGATTTAGATTTCCAACTACATGTATCCATATAGGAGAAAACAGAGTGAAACCTAAACATGAAAACGGTTACTGCAAAAGAATGGTTTAACCGAGAAGAACGAAATTTGGTGAGCCAAGTGGGAATAGTGTCCTGATCATTACCTGCCAATATCATCAAGATTGGGTGAAAAAATGTTTGCTGAGATTTCAGGAAACTCGTAGTTTTATGGAAGCTTTGCAACCCCTTTCAATGAAAGTGATTCTCGTCAGTCTCTGCTTGGGGCTACTTCAATAGGACACAAACCATAGCGATAGAACTTGGAACTACATTCTTGGGCCAAGTTTCAAAGAGCTAACACAAAACGTGTTTGATTTAGAGTTCCAACTACATGTATCCATATAGGAGAAAACAGAGTGAAACCTAAACATGAAAACGGTTACTGCAAACGAACGATTTAATCTAGAAGAACGAAATTTGGTGAGCCAAGTGGGATTGGTGTACCTATAATTACCTGAAAGTATCATCAAGATTGGGTGAAAAAATGTTTGCTGAGAATTCAGGAAACTCGTAGTTTTTTGGAAGCTTGGCAACACCTTTCAATGAAAGTGATTCTCGTCATTCTCTGCTTTGGGCTACTTCAATAGGACACAAACCATAGCGATAAAACTTGGAACTACATTCTTGTGCCAGGTTTCAAAGAGTTAGCACAAACCGTGTTTGATTTAGAGTTCCAACTACATGTATCCATATAGGAGAAAACAGAGTGAAACCTAAACATGAAAACGGTTAGTGCAAAGGAACGGTTTAACCTAGAAGAACGAAATTTGGTGAGCCAAGCGGATTGGTGTACTTATCATTACCTGCCAGTATCATCAAGATTGGTGAAAAAATGTTTGCTGAGATTTCAGGAAACTCGTAGTTTTTTGGAAGCTTGGCAACCCCTTTCAAAAAAAGTGATTCTCGTCAGTCTCTGCTTGGAGCTACTTCTATAGGACACAAACCATAGCGATAGAAATTGGAACTACATTATTGTGCCAAGTTTCAAAGAGCTAGAACAAACCGTGTTTGATTTAGAGTTCCAACTACATGTATCCATATAGGAGAAAACAGAGTGAAACCTAAACATGAAAATGGTTACTGTAAAGGAACGGTTTAACCTAGAAAAACGGAATTTGGTGAGCCAAGTGGGATTGGTGTCCTGATCATTACCTGCCAGTATCATCAAGATTGGGTGAAAAAATGTTTGCTGAGATTTCAGGAAACTCGCAGTTTTTTGGAAGCTTGGCAACTCCTTTCAATGAAAGTGATTCTCGTCAGTCTCTGCTTGGGGCTACTTCAATAGGACACAAACCATAGCGATAGATCTTGGAACTACATTATTGTGCCAAGTTTCAAAGAGCTAGCACAAACCGTGTTTGATTTAGAGTTCCAACTACATGTATCCATATAGGAGAAAACAGAGTGAAACCTAAACATGAAAACGGTTACTGCAAAGGAATGGTTTAACCTAGAAGAACGAAATTTGGTGAGCCAAGTGGGAATGGTGTCCTGATCATTACCTGCCAATATCATCAAGATTGGGTGAAAAAATGTTTGCTGAGATTTCAGGAAACTCGTAGTTTTATGGAAGCTTTGCAACCCCTTTCAATGAAAGTGATTCTCGTCAGTCTCTGCTTGGAGCTACTTCAATAGGACACAAACCATAGTGATAGAACTTGGAACTACATTATTGTGCCAAGTTTCAAAGAGCTAGCACAAACCGTGTTTGATTTAGAGTTCCAACTACATGTATCCATATAGGAGAAAACAGAGTGAAACCTAAAAATCAAAACGCTTACTGCAAAGGAACGGTTTAACCAAGAAGAACGAAATTTGGTGAGCCAAGTGGGATTGATGTACTGATCATTACCTGCCAGTATCATCAAGATTGGGTGAAAAAATGTTTGCTGAGATTTCAGGAAACTCGTAGTTTTTTGGAAGCTTGCAACCCCTTTCAATGAACGTGTTTCTCGTCATTCTCTGCTTGGGGCTACTTCAATAGGACACAAACCATAGCGATAGAACTTGGAACTACATTCTTGTGCCAAGTTTCAAAGAGCTAACACAAACCGTGTTTGATTTAGAGTTCCAACTACATGTATCCATATAGGAGAAAACAGAGTGAAACCGAAACATGAAAACTGTTACTGCAAACGAACGATTTAATCTAGAAGAACGAAATTTGGTGAGCCAAGTGGGATTGGTGTACTGATCATTACCTGAAAGTATCATCAAGATTGGGTGAAAAAATGTTTGCTGAGAATTCAGTAACTCGTAGATTTTTGGAAGCTTGGCAACACCTTTCAATGAAAGTGATTCTCGTCATTCACTGCTTGGGGCTACTTCAATAGGACACAAACCATAGCGATAGAACTTGGAACTACATTCTTGTGCCAGGTTTCAAAGAGCTAGCACAAACCGTGTTTGATTTAGAGTTCCAACTACATGTATCCCTAAAGGAGAAAACAGAGTGAAACCTAAAATTAAAACGGTTACTGCAAAGGAACGGTTTAACCTAGAAAAACGGAATTTGGTGAGCCAATTGGGATTGGTGTACTTATCATTACCTGCCAGTATCATCAAGATTGGGTGATAAAATGTTTGCTGAGATTTCAGGAAACTCGCAGATATTTGGAAGCTTGGCAACTCCTTTCAATGAAAGTGATTCTCGTCAGTCTCTGCTTGGGGCTACTTCAATAGGACACAAACCATATCGATAGAACTTGGAACTACATTATTGTGCCAGGTTTCAAAGAGCTAGCACAAACCGTGTTTGATTTAGAGTTCCAACTACATGTATCCATATAGGAGAAAAACAGAGTGAAACCTAAAAATGAAAACGGTTACTGCAAAGGAACGGTTTAACCAAGAAGAACAAAATTTGGTGAGCCAAGTGGGATTGGTGTACTGATCATTACCTGCCAGTATCATCAAGATTGGGTGAAAAAAATGTTTGCTGAGATTTCAGGAAACTCGTAGTTTTTGGAAGCTTTGCAACCCCTTTCAATGAAGGTGATTCTCGTCAGTCTCTGCTTTGGGCTACTTCCATAGCACACAAACCATAGCAATAGAAATTGGAACTACATTCTTGTGCCAAGTTTCAAAGAGCTAGCACAAACCGTGTTTGATTTAGAGTTCCAACTACATGTATCCATATAGGAGAAAACAGAGTGAAACCTAAACATGAAAACGGTTACTGCAAGCGAACGATTTAATCTAGAAGAACGAAATTTGGTGAGCCAAGTGGGATTGGTGTACTCATCAATACCTGAAAGTATCATGAAGATTGGGTGAAAAAACGTTTGCTGAGATTTCAGGAAAACCAGTAGTTTTGTGGAAGTTTGGCAACCCCTTTCAATGAAAGTGATTCTCGTCAGTCTCTGCTTAGGGCTACTTCAATAGGACACAAACCATAGACATAGAACTTGGAACTACATTCTTGTGCCAGGTTTCAAAGAGGTAGCACAAACCGTGTTTGATTTAGAGTTCCAACTACATGTATCCATATAGGAGAAAACAGAGTGATACCTAAACATGAAAACGCTTACTGCAAAGGAACGGTTTAACCTAGAAGAACGAAATTTGGTGAGCCAAGTGGGATTGGTGTACTTATCATTACCTGCCAGTATCATCAAGATTGGGTGAAAAAATATTTGCTCAGATTTCAGGAAACTGGTAGTTTTTTGGAAGCTGGCAACCCCTTTCAATGAAAATGACTCTCGTCAGTCTCTGCATGGAGCTACTTCAATAGGACACAAGCCATAGCGATAGAACTTGCAACTACATTATTTTGCCAAGTGTTAAAGAGCTAGCACAAACCGTGTTTGATTTAGAATTCCAACTACATGTATCCATATAGGAGAAAACAGAGTGAAACCTAAACATGAAAACGCTTACTGCAAAGGAACGGTTTAACCAAGAAGAACGAAATTTGGTGAGCCAAGTGAGATTGGTGTACTGATCATTACCTGCCAGTATCATCAAGATTGGGTGAAAAAATGTTTCTGAGATTTCAGGAAACTCGTAGTTTTTTGGAAGCTTGGCAACCCCTTTCAATGAAAGTGATTCTCGTCAGTCTCTACTTGGGGTACTTCAATAGGACACAAACCATAGTGATAGAACTTGGAACTACATTATTGTGCCTAGTTTCAAAGAGCTAGCACAAACCGTGTTTGATTTAGAGTTCCAACTACATGTATCCATATGGGAGAAAACAGAGTGAAACCTAAAAATGAAAACGGTTACTGCAAAGGAACGGTTTAACCAAGAAGAACGAAATTTGGTGAGCCAAGTGGGATTTTTGTACTGATCATTACCTGCCAGTATCATCAAGATTGGGTGAAAAATGTTTGCTGAGATTTCAGGAACTCGTAGTTTTGTGGAAGCTTGGCATCCCCTTTCAATGAAAGTGATTCTCGTCAGTCTCTGCTTTGGGCTACTTCAATACGACACAAACCATAGCGATAGAACTTGGAACTACATTCTTGGGCCAAGTTTCAAAGAGCTAACACAAACCGTGTTTGATTTAGAGTTCCAACTACATGTATCCATATAGGAGAAAACAGAGTGAAACCTAAACATGAAAACCGTTACTGCAAACGAACGATTTAATCTATAGAACGAAAATTTGGTGAGCCAAGTGGGATTGGTGTACTGATCATTACCTGCCAGTATCATCAAGATTGGGTGAAAAAATATTTGCTGAGATTTCAGGAAACTCGTAGTTTTTTGGAAGCTTGGCAACCCCTTTCAATGAAAGTGATTCTCGTCAGTCTCTGCTTGGGGCTACTTCAATAGGACACAAACCATAGTGATAGAACTTGGAACTACATTCTTGTGCCAGGTTTCAAAGAGGTAGCACAAACCGAGTATGATTTCGAGTTCCAACTACATGTATCCATATAGGAGAAAACAGAGTGATACCTAAACATGAAATCGGTTACTCAAAGGAACAGTTTAACCTAGAAGAACGAAATTTGGTGAGCCAAGTGGGATTGGTGTACTTATCATTACGTGCCAGTATCATCAAGATTGGGTGAAAAAATGGTTGCTGAGATTTCAGGAAACTCGTAGTTTTTGGAAGCTTTGCATCCCCTTTCAATGAAAAGTGATTCTCGTCAGTCTCTGCTTGGGGCTACTTCAATAGGACACAAACCATAGCGATAGAACTTGGAACTACATTCTTGTGCCAAGTTTCAAAGAGCTAGCACAAACCGTGTTTGATTTAGAGTTCCAACTACATGTATCCATATATTAGAAAACAGAGTGAAACCTAAAAATGAAAACCTTTACTGCAAAGGAACGGTTTAACCTAGAAGAACGAAATTTGGTGAGCCAAGTGGGATTGGTGTACTGATCATTACCTGCCAATATCATCAAGATTGTGTGAAAAAATGTTTGCTGATAATTCTTGAAACTCGTAGTTTTTCGGAAGCTTTGCAACCCCTTTCAATGAAGGTGATTCTCGTCAGTCTCTGCTTTGGGCTACTTCAATAGGACACAAACCATAGCGATAGAACTTGGAACTACATTCTTGTGCCAAGTTTCAAAGAGCTAGCACAAACCGTGTTTGATTTAGAGTTCCAACTACATGTATCCATATAGGAGAAAACAGAGTGAAACCTAAACATGAAAACGGTTACTGCAAGCGAACGATTTAATCTAGAAGAACGAAATTTGGTGAGCCAAGTGGGATTGGTGTACTGATCAATACCTGAAAGTATCATCAAGATTGGGTGAAAAAACGATTGCTGAGATTTCAGGAAACCGGTAGTTTTTTGGAAGCTTGGCAACCCCTTTCAATGAAAGTGATTCTCGTCAGTCTCTGCTTGGGGCTAGTTCAATAGGACACAAACCATTGCGATAGAACTTGGAACTACATTCTTGTGCCAGGTTTCAAAGAGGTAGCACAAACCGTGTTTGATTTAGAGTTCCAACTACATGTATCCATATAGGAGAAAACAGAGTGATACCTAAACATGAAAACCGTTACTGCAAAGGAACGGTTTAACCTAGAAGAACGAAATCTGGTGAGCCAAGTGGAATTGGTGTACTTATCATTACCTGCCAGTATCATCAAGATTGGGTGAAAAAATATTTGCTGAAATTTCAGAAAACTCGTAGTTTTTTGGAAGCTTGGCAACCCCTTTCAATGAAGTGTTTCTCGTCATTCTCTGCTTGGGGCTACTTCAATAGGACACAAAGCATAGCGATAGAACTTGGAACTACATTCTTGTGCCAATTTTCAAAGAGCTAACACAAACCGTGTTTGATTTAGAGTTCCAACTACATGTATCCATATAGGAGAAAACAGAGTGAAACCTAAACATGAAAACGGTTACTGCAAACGAACGATTTATTCTAGAAGAACGTAATTTGGTGAGCCAAGTGGGATTGGTGTACTGATCATTACCTGAAAGTATCATCAAGATTGGGTGAAAAAATGTTTGCTGAGAATTCAGTAAACTCGTAGTTTTTTGGAAGCTTGGCAACACCTTTCAATGAAAGTGATTCTCGTCATTCACTGCATGGGGCTACTTCAATAGGACACAAACCATAGCGATAGAACTTGGAACTACATTCTTGTGCCAGGTTTCAAAGAGCTAGCACAAACCGTGTTTGATTTAGAGTTCCAACTACATGTATCCATAAAGGAGAAAACAGAGTGAAACCTAAAAATGAAAACGGTTACTGCAAAGGAACGGTTTAACCTAGAAAAACGGAATTTGGTGAGCCAAGTGGGATTGGTGTCCTGATCATTACCTGCCAGTATCATCAAGATTGGGTGAAAAAATGTTTGCTGAGATTTCAGGAAACACGCAGTTTTTGGAAGCTTGGCAACTCCTTTCAATGAAAGTGATTCTCGTCAGTCTCTGCTTGGGGCTACTTCAATAGGACACAAACCATAGCGATAGAACTTGGAACTACATTCTTGTGCCAGGTTTCAAAGAGCTAGCACAAACCGTGTTTGATTTAGAGTTCCAACTACATGTATCCATATAGGAGAAAACAGAGTGAAACCTAAACATGATAACGGTTACTGCAAAGGAACGGTTTAACCTAGAAGAACGAAATTTGGTGAGCCAAGTGGGATTGGTGTCCTTATCATTACCTGCAAGTATCATCAAGATTGGGTGAAAAAATGTTTGCTGAGATTTCAGGAAACTCGTAGTTGTTTGGAAGCTTGGCAACCCCTTTCAAAAAAAGTGATTCTCGTCAGTCTCTGCTTGGGGTACTTCAATAGGACACAAACCATAGCGATAGAACTTGGAACTACATTATTGTGCCAAGTTTCAAAGAGCTAGCACAAACCGTGTTTGATTTAGAGTTCCAACTACATGTATCCATAAAGGAGAAAACAGAGTGAAACCTAAACTTGAAAATGGTTACTGCAAATTAACGGATTAACCTAGAAGAACGAAATTTGGTGAGTCAAGTGGGATTGGTGTACTTATCATTACCTGCCAGTATCATCAAGATTGGGTGAAAAAATGTTTGCTGAGATTTCAGGAAACTCGTAGTTTTTTTGGAAGCTTGGCAACCCCTTTCAATGAAAGTGATTCTCGTCAGTCTCTGCTTGGGGCTACTTCAATAGGACACAAACCATAGCGATAGAACTTGGAACTACATTATTGTGCCAAGTTTCAAAGAGCTAGCACAACCGTGTTTGATTTAGAGTTCCAAACTACATGTGTCCATAAAGGAGAAAACAGAGTGAAACCTAAAAATGAAAACGGTTACTGCAAAGGAACGGTTTACCTAGAAAAACGGAATTTGGTGAGCCAAGTGGGATTGGTGTACTTATCATTACCTGCCAGTATCATCAAGATTGGGTGAAAAAATGTTTGCTGAGATTTCAGGAAACTCGCAGTTTTTTGGAAGCTTGGTAACTCCTTTCAATGAAAGTGATTCTCGTCAGTCTCTGCTTGGGGCTACTTCAATAGGACACAAACCATAGCGATAGAACTTGGAACTACATTATTGTGCCAAGTTTCAAATAGCTAGCACAAACCGTGTTTGATTTAGAGTTCCAACTACATGTATCCATATAGGAGAAAACAGAGTGAAACCTAAACATGAAAACGGTTACCGCAAACGAACGGTTTAACCTAGAAGAACGAAATTTGGTGAGCCAAGTGGGACTGGTGTACTGATCATTACCTGCAAGTATCATCAAGATTGGGTGAAAAAATGTTTGCTGAGATTTCAGGAAACTCGTAGTTTTATGGAAGCTTTGCACCCCTTTCAATGAAATTGATTCTCATCAGTCTCTGCTTGGGGCTACTTCAATAGGACACAAACCATAGTGATAGAACTTGGAACTACATTATTGTGCCTAGTTTCAAAGAGCTAGCACAAACCGTGTTTTGATTTAGAGTTCCAACTACATGTATCCATATAGGAGAAAACAGAGTGAAACCTAAAAATGAAAACGGTTACTGCAAAGGAACGGTTTAACCAAGAAGAACGAAATTTGGTGAGCCAAGTGGGATTGGTGTACTGATCATTACCTGCCAGTATCATCAAGATTGGGTGAAAAAATGTTTGCTGAGATTTCAGGAAACTCGTAGTTTTTTGGAAGCTTTGCAACCCCTTTCAATGAAGGTGATTCTCGTCAGTCTCTGCTTTGGGCTACTTCCATAGCACACAAACCATAGTGATAGAACTTGGAACTACATTCTTGTGCCAAGTTTCAGAGAGCTAGCACAAACCGTGTTTGATTTAGAGTTCCAACTACATGTATCCATATAGGAGAAAACAGAGTGAAACCTAAACATGAAAACGGTTACTGCAAGCGAACGATTTAATCTAGAAGAACGAAATTTGGTGAGCCAAGTTGGATTGGTGGTCTGATCAATACCTGAAAGTATCATGAAGATTGGGTGAAAAAACGTTTGCTGAGATTTCAGGAAACCAGTAGTTTTGTGGAAGCTTGGCAACCCCTTTCAATGAAAGTGATTCTCGTCAGTCTCTGCTTAGGGCTACTTCAATAGGACACAAACCATAGAGATAGAACTTGGAACTACATTCTTGTGCCAGGTTTCAAAGAGGTAGCACAAACCGTGTTTGATTTAGAGTTCCAACTACATGTATCCATATAGGAGAAAACAGAGTGATACCTAAACATGAAAACGGTTACTGCAAAGGAACGGTTTAACCAAGAAGAACGAAATTTGGTGAGCCAAGTGGGATTGGTGTACTGATCATTACGTGCCAGTATCATCAAGATTGGGTGAAAAATGTTTGCTGAGATTTCAGGAAACTCGTAGTTTTTTGGAAGCTTTGCAAGCCCTTTCAATGAAAGTGATTCTCGTCAGTCTATGCTTGGGGCTACTTCAATAGGACACAAACCATAGCGATAGAACTTGGAACTACATTCTTGTGCCAAGTTTCAAAGAGCTAGCACAAACCGTGTTTGATTTAGAGTTCCAACTACATGTATCCATATATTAGAAAAACAGAGTGAAACCTAAAAATTGAAAACCTTTACTGCAAAGGAACGGTTTAACCTAGAAGAACGAAATTTGGTGAGCCAAGTGGGATTGGTGTACTGATCATTACCTGCCAATATCATCAAGATTGTGTGAAAAAATGTTTTGCTGATAATTCTTGAAACTCGTAGTTTTTCGGAAGCTTTGCAACCCCTTTCAATGAAGGTGATTTTTCGTCAGTCTCTGCTTTGGGCTACTTCAATAGGACACAAACCATAGCGATAGAACTTGGAACTAACATTCTTGTGCCAAGTTTCAAAGAGCTAGCACAAACCGTGTTTGATTTAGAGTTCCAACTACATGTATCCATATAGGAGAAAACAGAGTGAAACCTAAACATGAAAACGGTTACTGCAAGCGAACGATTTAATCTAGAAGAACGAAATTTGGTGAGCCAAGTGGGATTGGTGTACTGATCAATACCTGAAAGTATCATCAAGATTGGGTGAAAAAACGATTGCTGAGATTTCAGGAAACCGGTAGTTTTGTGGAAGCTTTGGCAACCCCTTTCAATGAAAGTGATTCTCATCAGTCTCTGCTTGTGGCTACTTCAATAGGACACAAACCATTGCGATAGAACTTGGAACTACATTCTTGTGCCAGGTTTCAAAGAGGTAGCACAAACCGTGTTTGATTTAGAGTTCCAACTACATGTATCCATATAGGAGAAAACAGAGTGATACCTAAACATGAAAACCGTTACTGCAAAGGAACGGTTTAACCTAGAAGAACGAAATCTGGTGAGCCAAGTGGGATTGGTGTACTTATCATTACCTGCCAGTATCATCAAGATTGGGTGAAAAAATATTTGCTGAAATTTCAGAAAAACTCGTAGTTTTTTGGAAGCTTGGCAACCCCTTTCAATGAACGTGTTTCTCGTCATTCTCTGCTTGGGGCTACTTCAATAGGACACAAAGCATAGCGATAGAACTTGGAACTACATTCTTGTGCCAATTTTCAAAGAGCTAACACAAACCGTGTTTGATTTAGAGTTCCAACTACATGTATCCATATAGGAGAAAACAGAGTGAAACCTAAACATGAAAACGGTTACTGCAAACGAACGATTTATTCTAGAAGAACGAAATTTGGTGAGCCAAGTGGGATTGGTGTACTGATCATTACCTGAAAGTATCATCAAGATTGGGTGAAAAAATGTTTGCTGAGAATTCAGTAAACTCGTAGTTTTTTGGAAGCTTGGCAACACCTTTCAATGAAAGTGATTCTCGTCATTCACTGCTTGGGGCTACTTCAATAGGACACAAACCATAGCGATAGAACTTGGAACTACATTCTTGTGCCAGGTTTCAAAGAGCTAGCACAAACCGTGTTTGATTTAGAGTTCCAACTACATGTATCCATAAAGGAGAAAACAGAGTGAAACCTAAAAATGAAAACGGTTACTGCAAAGGAACGGTTTAACCTAGAAAAACGGAATTTGGTGAGCCAAGTGGGATTGGTGTCCTGATCATTACCTGCCAGTATCATCAAGATTGGGTGAAAAAATGTTTGCTGAGATTTCAGGAAACTCGCAGTTTTTTGGAAGCTTGGCAACTCCTTTCAATGAAAGTGATTCTCGTCAGTCTCTGCTTGGGGCTACTTCAATAGGACACAAACCATAGCGATAGAACTTGGAACTACATTCTTGTGCCAGGTTTCAAAGAGCTAGCACAAACCGTGTTTGATTTAGAGTTCCAACTACATGTATCCATATAGGAGAAAACAGAGTGAAACCTAAACATGAAAACGGTTACTGCAAAGGAACGGTTTAACCTAGAAGAACGAAATTTGGTGAGCCAAGTGGGATTGGTGTACTTATCATTACCTGCAAGTATCATCAAGATTGGGTGAAAAAATGTTTGCTGAGATTTCAGGAAACTCGTAGTTTTTTGGAAGCTTGGCAACCCCTTTCAATGAAAGTGATTCTCGTCAGTCTCTGCTTGGGGCAACTTCAATAGGACACAAACCATAGCGATAGAACTTGGAACTACATTATTGTGCCAAGTTTCAAAGAGCTAGCACAAACCGTGTTTGATTTAGAGTTCCAACTACATGTGTCCATAAAGGAGAAAACAGAGTGAAACCTAAACATGAAAATGGTTACTGCAAAGGAATGGTTTAACCTCGAAGAACGAAATTTGGTGAGCCAAGTGGGAATGGTGTCCTGATCATTACCTGCCAATATCATCAAGATTGGGTGAAAAAATGTTTGCTGAGATTTCAGGAAACTCGTAGTTTTATGGAAGCTTTGCAACCCCTTTCAATGAAAGTGATTCTCGTCAGTCTCTGCTTGGGGCTACTTCAATAGGACACAAACCATAGTGATAGAACTTGGAACTACATTATTGTGCCAAGTTTCAAAGAGCTAGCACAAACCGTGTTTGATTTAGAGTTCCAACTACATGTATCCATATAGGAGAAAACAGAGTGAAACCTAAAAATCAAAACGGTTACTGCAAAGGAACGGTTTAACCAAGAAGAACGAAATTTGGTGAGCCAAGTGGGATTGGTGTACTGATCATTACCTGCCAGTATCATCAAGATTGGGTGAAAAAATGTTTGCTGAGATTTCAGGAAACTCGTAGTTTTTTGGAAGCTTGGCAACCCCTTTCAATGAACGTGTTTCTCGTCATTCTCTGCTTGGGGCTACTTCAATAGGACACAAACCATAGCGATAGAACTTGGAACTACATTCTTGTGCCAAGTTTCAAAGAGCTAACACAAACCGTGTTTGATTTAGAGTTCCAACTACATGTATCCATATAGGAGAAAACAGAGTGAAACCTAAACATGAAAACTGTTACTGCAAACGAACGATTTAATCTAGAAGAACGAAATTTGGTGAGCCAAGTGGGATTGGTGTACTGATCAATACCTGAAAGTATCATGAAGATTGGGTGAAAAAACGTTTGCTGAGATTTCAGGAAACCAGTTGTTTTGTGGAAGTTTGGCAACCCCTTTCAATGAAAGTGATTCTCGTCAGTCACTGCTTAGGGCTACTTCAATAGGACACAAACCATAGACATAGAACTTGGAACTACATTCTTGTGCCAGGTTTCAAAGAGGTAGCACAAACCGTGTTTGATTTAGAGTTCCAACTACATGTATCCATATAGGAGAAAACAGAGTGATACCTAAACATGAAAACGCTTACTGCAAAGGAACGGTTTAACCTAGAAGAACGAAATTTGGTGAGCCAAGTGGGATTGGTGAACTGATAATTACCTGCCAGTATCATCAAGATTGGGTGAAAAAATATTTGCTCAGATTTCAGGAAACTGGTAGTTTTTTGGAAGCTTGGCAACCCCTTTCAATGAAAATGACTCTCGTCAGTCTCTGCATGGAGCTACTTCAATAGGACACAAGCCATAGCGATAGAACTTGCAACTACATTATTTTGCCAAGTGTTAAAGAGCTAGCACAAACCGTGTTTGATTTAGATTTCCAACTACATGTATCCATATAGGAGAAAACAGAGTGAAACCTAAACATGAAAACGCTTACTGCAAAGGAACGGTTTAACCAAGAAGAACGAAATTTGGTGAGCCAAGTGGGAATGGTGTCCTGATCATTACCTGCAAATATCATCAAGATTGGGTGAAAAAATGTTTGCTGAGATTTCAGGAAACTCGTAGTTTTATGGAAGCTTTGCAACCCCTTTCAATGAAAGTGATTCTCGTCAGTCTCTGCTTTGGGCTACTTCAATAGGACACAAACCATAGCGATAGAACTTGGAACTACATTCTTGGGCCAAGTTTCAAAGAGCTAACACAAACCGTGTTTGATTTAGAGTTCGAACTACATGTATCCATATAGGAGAAAACAGAGTGAAACCTAAACATGAAAACGGTTACCGCAAACGAACGGTTTAACCTAGAAGAACGATATTTGGTGAGCCAAGTGGGATTGGTGTACTTATCATTACCTGCAAGTATCATCAAGATTGGGTGAAAAAATGTTTGCTGAGATTTCAGGAAACTCGTAGTTTTTTGGAAGCTTGGCAACCCTTTCAAAAAAAGTGATTCTCGTCAGTCTCTGCTTGGGGTACTTCAATAGGACACAAACCATAGCGATAGAACTTGGAACTACATTATTGTGCCAACTTTCAAAGAGCTAGCACAAACCGTGTTTGATTTAGAGTTCCAACTACATGTATCCATATAGGAGAAAACAGAGTGAAAATGAAAACGGTTACTGCAAAGGAATGGTTTAACCTCGAAGAACGAAATTTGGTGAGCCAAGTGGGAATGGTGTCCTGATCATTACCTGCCAATATCATCAAGATTGGGTGAAAAAATGTTTGCTGAGATTTCAGGAAACTCGTAGTTTTATGGAAGCTTTGCAACCCCTTTCAATGAAAGTGATTCTCGTCAGTCTCTGCTTGGGGCTACTTCAATAGGACACAAACCATAGTGATAGAACTTGGAACTACATTATTGTGCCAAGTTTCAAAGAGCTAGCACAAACCGTGTTTGATTTAGAGTTCCAACTACATGTATCCATATAGGAGAAAACAGAGTGAAACCTAAAAATCAAAACGGTTACTGCAAAGGAACGGTTTAACCAAGAAGAACGAAATTTGGTGAGCCAAGTGGGATTGGTGTACTGATCATTACCTGCCAGTATCATCAAGATTGGGTGAAAAAATGTTTGCTGAGTTCAGGAAACTCGTAGTTTTTGGAAGCTTGGCAACCCCTTTCAATGAACGTGTTTCTCGTCATTCTCTGCTTGGGGCTACTTCAATAGGACACAAACCATAGCGATAGAACTTGGAACTACATTCTTGTGCCAAGTTTCAAAGAGCTAACACAAACCGTGTTTGATTTAGAGTTCCAACTACATGTATCCATATAGGAGAAAACAGAGTGAAACCTAAACATGAAAACTGTTACTGCAAACGAACGATTTAATCTAGAAGAACGAAATTTGGTGAGCCAAGTGGGATTGGTGTACTGATCAATACCTGAAAGTATCATGAAGATTGGGTGAAAAAACGTTTGCTGAGATTTCAGGAAACCAGTAGTTTTGTGGAAGTTTGGCAACCCCTTTCAATGAAAGTGATTCTCGTCAGTCTCTGCTTAGGGCTACTTCAATAGGACACAAACCATAGACATAGAACTTGGAACTACATTATTGTGCCTAGTTTCAAAGAGCTAGCACAAACCGTGTTTGATTTAGAGTTCCAACTACATGTATCCATATAGGAGAAAACAGAGTGAAACCTAAAAATCAAAACGGTTACTGCAAAGGAACGGTTTAACCAAGAAGAACGAAATTTGGTGAGCCAAGTGGGATTGGTGTACTGATCATTACCTGCCAGGATCATCAAGATTGGGTGAAAAAATGTTTGCTGAGATTTCAGGAAACTCGTAGTTTTTTGGAAGCTTGGCAACCCCTTTCAATGAAAGTGATTCTCGTCAGTCTCTGCTTGGGGCTACTTCAATAGGACACAAACCATAGTGATAGAACTTGGAACTACATTCTTGTGCCAGGTTTCAAAGAGGTAGCACAAACCGAGTATGATTTCGAGTTCCAACTACATGTATCCATATAGGAGAAAACAGAGTGATACCTAAACATGAAAACGGTTACTCAAAGGAACAGTTTAACCTAGAAGAACGAAATTTGGTGAGCCAAGTGGGATTGGTGTACTTATCATTACGTGCCAGTATCATCAAGATTGGGTGAAAAAATGTTTGCTGAGATTTCAGGAAACTCGTAGTTTTTTGGAAGCTTTGCAACCCCTTTCAATGAAAGTGATTCTCGTCAGTCTCTGCTTGGGGCTACTTCAATAGGACACAAACCATAGCGATAGAACTTGGAACTACATTATTGTGCCAAGTTTCAAAGAGCTAGCACAAACCGTGTTTGATTTAGAGTTCCAACTACATGTATCCATATAGGAGAAAACAGAGTGAAACCTAAACATGAAAACGCTTACTGCAAAGGAATGGTTTAACCTAGAAGAACGAAATTTGGTGAGCCAAGTGGGAATGGTGTCCTGATCATTACCTGCCAATATCATCAAGATTGGGTGAAAAAATGTTTGCTGAGATTTCAGGAAACTCGTAGTTTTTTGGAAGCTTGGCAACACCTTTCAATGAAAGTGATTCTCGTCATTCTCTGCTTGGGGCTACTTCAATAGGACACAAACCATAGCGATAGAACTTGGAACTACATTCTTGTGCCAGGTTTCAAAGAGCTAGCACAAACCGTGTTTGATTTAGATTTCCAACTACATGTATCCATATAGGAGAAAACAGAGTGAAACCTAAACATGAAAACGGTTACTGCAAAAGAATGGTTTAACCTAGAAGAACGAAATTTGGTGAGCCAAGTGGGAATGGTGTCCTAATCATTACCTGCCAATATCATCAAGATTGGGTGAAAAAATGTTTGCTGAGATTTCAGGAAACTCGTAGTTTTATGGAAGCTTTGCAACCCCTTTCAATGAAAGTGATTCTCGTCAGTCTCTGCTTGGGGCTACTTCAATAGGACACAAACCATAGCGATAGAACTTGGAACTACATTCTTGGGCCAAGTTTCAAAGAGCTAACACAAACCGTGTTTTGATTTAGAGTTCCAACTACATGTATCCATATAGGAGAAAACAGAGTGAAACCTAAACATGAAAACGGTTACTGCAAACGAACGATTTAATCTAGAAGAACGAAATTTGGTGAGCCAAGTGGGATTGGTGTACCTATTATTACCTGAAAGTATCATCAAGATTGGGTGAAAAATGTTTGCTGAGAATTCAGGAAACTCGTAGTTTTTTGGAAGCTTGGCAACACCTTTCAATGAAAGTGATTCTCGTCATTCTCTGCTTGGGGCTACTTCAATAGGACACAAACCATAGCGATAAAACTTGGAACTACATTCTTGTGCCAGGTTTCAAAGAGCTAACACAAACGTGTTTGATTTAGAGTTCCAACTACATGTATCCATATAGGAGAAAACAGAGTGAAACCTAAACATGAAAACGGTTACTGCAAAGGAACGGTTTAACCTAGAAGAACGAAATTAGGTGAGCCAAGCGGGATTGGTGTACTTATCATTACCTGCCAGTATCATCAAGATTGGGTGAAAAAATATTTGCTGAGATTTCAGGAAACTCGTAGTTTTTTGGAAGCTTGGCAACCCCTTTCAAAAAAGTGATTCTCGTCAGTCTCTGCTTGGAGCTACTTCTATAGGACACAAACCATAGCGATAGAACTTGGAACAACATTATTGTGCCAAGTTTCAAAGAGCTAGCACAAACCGTGTTTGATTTAGAGTTCCAACTACATGTATCCATATAGGAGAAAACAGAGTGAAACCTAAACATGAAAATGGTTACTGCAAATTAACGGTTTAACCTAGAATAACGAAATTTGGTGAGTCAAGTGGGATTGGTGTACTTATCATTACCTGCCAGTATCATCAAGATTGGGTGAAAAAATGTTTGCTGAGATTTCAGGAAACTCGTAGTTTTTTGGAAGCTTGGCAACCCCTTTCAATGAAAGTGATTCTCGTCAGTCTCTGCTTGGGGCTACTTCAATAGGACACAAACCATAGCGATAGAACTTGGAACTATATTATTGTTGCAAGTTTCAAAGAGCTAGCACAAACCGTGTTTGATTTAGAGTTCCAACTACATGTATCCATATAGGAGGAAACAGAGTGAAACCTAAAAATGAAAACGGTTACTGTAAAGGAACGGTTTAACCTAGCAAAACGGAATTTGGTGAGCCAAGTGGGATTGGTGTCCTGATCATTACCTGCCAGTATCATCAAGATTGGGTGAAAAAATGTTTGCTGAGATTTCAGGAAACTCGTAGTTTTATGGAAGCTTTGCAACCCCTTTCAATGAAAGTGATTCTCGTCAGTCTCTGCTTGGGGCTACTTCAATAGGACACAAACCATAGTGATAGAACTTGGAACTACATTATTGTGCCAAGTTTCAAAGAGCTAGCACAAACCGTGTTTGATTTAGAGTTCCAACTACATGTATCCATATAGGAGAAAACAGAGTGAAACCTAAAAATCAAAACGGTTACTGCAAAGGAACGGTTTAACCAAGAAGAACGAAATTTAGTGAGCCAAGTGGGATTGGTGTACTGATCATTACCTGCCAGTATCATCAAGATTGGGTGAAAAAATATTTGCTGAGATTTCAGGAAACTCGTAGTTTTTTGGAAGCTTGGCAACCCCTTTCAATGAACGTGTTTCTCGTCATTCTCTGCTTGGGGCTACTTCAATAGGACACAAACCATAGCGATAGAACTTGGAACTACATTCTTGTGCCAAGTTTCAAAGAGCTAACACAAACCGTGTTTGATTTAGAGTTCCAACTACATGTATCCATATAGGAGAAAACAGAGTGAAACCTAAACATGAAAACTGTTACTGCAAACGAACGATTTAATCTAGAAGAACGAAATTTGGTGAGCCAAGTGGGATTGGTGTACTGATCATTACCTGAAAGTATCATCAAGGTTGGGTGAAAATTTCTTTGCTGAGAATTCAGTAAACTCGTAGTTTTTTGGAAGCTTGGCAACCCCTTTCAATGAAAATGACTCTCGTCAGTCTCTGCATGGAGCTACTTCAATAGGACACAAGCCATAGCGATAGAACTTGCAACTACATTATTTTGCCAAGTGTTAAAGAGCTAGCACAAACCGTGTTTGATTTAGATTTCCAACTACATGTATCCATATAGGAGAAAACAGAGTGAAACCTAAACATGAAAACGCTTACTGCAAAGGAACGGTTTAACCTAGAAGAACGAAATTTGCTGAGCCAAGTGGGATTGGTGTACTTATCATTACGTGCCAGTATCATCAAGATTGGGTGAAAAAATGTTTCTGAGATTTCAGGAAACTCGTAGTTTTTTGGAAGCTTGGCAACCCCTTTCAATTAAAGTGATTATCGTCATTCTCTGCTTGGGGCTACTTCAATAGGACACAAACCATAGCGATAGAACTTGGAACTACATTACTGTGCCATGTTTCAAAGAGCTAGCACAAACCGTGTTTGATTTAGAGTTCCAACTACATGTATCCATATAGGAGAAAACAGAGTGAAACCTAAACATGAAAACGGTTACTGCAAAGGAATGGTTTAACCTAGATGAACGAAATTTGGTGAGCCAAGTGGGAATGGTGTCCTGATCATTACCTGCCAATATCATCAAGATTGGGTGAAAAAATGTTTGCTGAGATTTCAGGAAACTCGTAGTTTTATGGAAGCTTTGCAACCCCTTTCAATGAAAGTGATTCTCGTCAGTCTCTGCTTGGGGCTACTTCCATAGGACACAAACCATAGCGATAGAACTTGGAACTACATTCTTGGGCCAAGTTTCAAAGAGCTAACACAAACCGTGTTTGATTTAGAGTTCGAACTACATGTATCCATATAGGAGAAAACAGAGTGAAACCTAAACATGAAAACGGTTACCGCAAACGAACGGTTTAACCTAGAAGAACGATATTTGGTGAGCCAAGTGGATTGGTGTACTTATCATTACCTGCAAGTATCATCAAGATTGGGTGAAAAAATGTTTGCTGAGATTTCAGGAAACTCGTAGTTTTTTGGAAGCTTGGCAACCCTTTCAAAAAAAGTGATTCTCGTCAGTCTCTGCTTGGGGCTACTTCAATAGGACACAAACCATAGCGATAGAACTTGGAACTACATTCTTGTGCCAGGTTTCAAAGAGGTAGCACAAACCGAGTATGATTTCGAGTTCCAACTACATGTATCCATATAGGAGAAAACAGAGTGATACCTAAACATGAAAACGGTTACTCAAAGGAACAGTTTAACCTAGAAGAACGAAATTTGGTGAGCCAAGTGGGATTGGTGTACTTATCATTACGTGCCAGTATCATCAAGATTGGGTGAAAAAATGTTTGCTGAGATTTCAGGAAACTCGTAGTTTTTTGGAAGCTTTGCAACCCCTTTCAATGAAAGTGATTCTCGTCAGTCTCTGCTTGGGGCTACTTCAATAGGACACAAACCATAGCGATAGAACTTGGAACTACATTATTGTGCCAAGTTTCAAAGAGCTAGCACAAACCGTGTTTGATTTAGAGTTCCAACTACATGTATCCATATAGGAGAAAACAGAGTGAAACCTAAACATGAAAACGCTTACTGCAAAGGAATGGTTTAACCTAGAAGAACGAAATTTGGTGAGCCAAGTGGGAATGGTGTCCTGATCATTACCTGCCAATATCATCAAGATTGGGTGAAAAAATGTTTGCTGAGATTTCAGGAAACTCGTAGTTTTTTGGAAGCTTGGCAACACCTTTCAATGAAAGTGATTCTCGTCATTCTCTGCTTGGGCTACTTCAATAGGACACAAACCATAGCGATAGAACTTGGAACTACATTCTTGTGCCAGGTTTCAAAGAGCTAGCACAAACCGTGTTTGATTTAGAGTTCCAACTACATGTATCCATATAGGAGGAAACAGAGTGAAACCTAAACATGAAAACGGTTACTGCAAAAGAATGGTTTAACCTAGAAGAACGAAATTTGGTGAGCCAAGTGGGAATGGTGTCCTGATCATTACCTGCCAATATCATCAAGATTGGGTGAAAAAATGTTTGCTGAGATTTCAGGAAACTCGTAGTTTTATGAAGCTCTGCAACCCCTTTCAATGAAAGTGATTCTCGTCAGTCTCTGCTTGGGGCTACTTCAATAGGACACAAACCATAGCGATAGAACTTGGAACTACATTCTTGGGCCAAGTTTCAAAGAGCTAACACAAAACGTGTTTGATTTAGAGTTCCAACTACATGTATCCATATAGGAGAAAACAGAGTGAAACCTAAACATGAAAACGGTTACTGCAAACGAACGATTTAATCTAGAAGAACGAAATTTGGTGAGCCAAGTGGGATTGGTGTACCTATTATTACCTGAAAGTATCATCAAGATTGGGTGAAAAAATGTTTGCTGAGAATTCAGGAAACTCGTAGTTTTTTGGAAGCTTGGCAACACCTTTCAATGAAAGTGATTCTCGTCATTCTCTGCTTGGGGCTACTTCAATAGGACACAAACCATAGCGATAAAACTTGGAACTACATTCTTGTGCCAGGTTTCAAAGAGCTAGCACAAACCGTGTTTGATTTAGAGTTCCAACTACATGTATCCATATAGGAGAAAACAGAGTGAAACCTAAACATGAAAACGGTTACTGCAAAGGAACGGTTTAACCTAGAAGAACGAAATTTGGTGAGCCAAGCGGGAATGGTGTACTTATCATTACCTGCCAGTATCATCAAGATTGGGTGAAAAAATGTTTGCTGAGATTTCAGGAAACTCGTAGTTTTTTGGAAGCTTGGCAACCCCTTTCAAAAAAAGTGATTCTCGTCAGTCTCTGCTTTGGGCTACTTCAATAGGACACAAACCATAGCGATAGAACTTGGAACTACATTCTTGGGCCAAGTTTCAAAGAGCTAACAGAAACCGTGTTTGATTTAGAGTTCCAACTACATGTATCCATATAGGAGAAAACAGAGTGAACCTAAACATGAAAACCGTTACTGCAAACGAACGATTTAATCTATAGAACGAAATTTGGTGAGCCAAGTGGGATTGGTGTACTGATCATTACCTGCCAGTATCATCAAGATTGGGTGAAAAAATGTTTGCTGAGATTTCAGGAAACTCGTAGTTTTTTGGAAGCTTGGCAACCCCTTTCAATGAAAGTGATTCTCGTCAGTCTCTGCTTGGGGCTACTTCAATAGGACACAAACCATAGTGATAGAACTTGGAACTACATTATTGTGCCAAGTTTCAAAGAGCTAGCACAAACCGTGTTTGATTTAGAGTTCCAACTACATGTATCCATATAGGAGAAAACAGAGTGAAACCTAAAAATCAAAACGGTTACTGCAAAGGAACGGTTTTAACCAAGAAGAACGAAATTTGGTGAGCCAAGTGGGATTGGTGTACTGATCATTACCTGCCAGTATCATCAAGATTGGGTGAAAAAATGTTTGCTGAGATTTCAGGAAACTCGTAGTTTTTTGGAAGCTTGGCAACCCCTTTCAATGAACGTGTTTCTCGTCATTCTCTGCTTGGGGCTACTTCAATAGGACACAAACCATAGCGATAGAACTTGGAACTACATTCTTGTGCCAAGTTTCAAAGAGCTAACACAAACCGTGTTTGATTTAGAGTTCCAACTACATGTATCCATATAGGAGAAAACAGAGTGAAACCTAAACATGAAAACTGTTACTGCAAACGAACGATTTAATCTAGAAGAACGAAATTTGGTGAGCCAAGTGGGATTGGTGTACTGATCAATACCTGAAAGTATCATGAAGATTGGGTGAAAAAACGTTTGCTGAGATTTCAGGAAACCAGTAGTTTTGTGGAAGTTTGGCAACCCCTTTCAATGAAAGTGATTCTCGTCAGTCTCTGCTTAGGGCTACTTCAATAGGACACAAACCATAGACATAGAACTTGGAACTACATTATTGTGCCTAGTTTCAAAGAGCTAGCACAAACCGTGTTTGATTTAGAGTTCCAACTACATGTATCCATATAGGAGAAAACAGAGTGAAACCTAAAAATCAAAACGGTTACTGCAAAGGAACGGTTTAACCAAGAAGAACGAAATTTGGTGAGCCAAGTGGGATTGGTGTACTGATCATTACCTGCCAGGATCATCAAGATTGGGTGAAAAAATGTTTGCTGAGATTTCAGGAAACTCGTAGTTTTTTGGAAGCTTGGCAACCCCTTTCAATGAAAGTGATTCTCGTCAGTCTCTGCTTGGGGCTACTTCAATAGGACACAAACCATAGTGATAGAACTTGGAACTACATTCTTGTGCCAGGTTTCAAAGAGGTAGCACAAACCGAGTATGATTTCGAGTTCCAACTACATGTATCCATATAGGAGAAAACAGAGTGATACCTAAACATGAAAACGGTTACTCAAAGGAACAGTTTAACCTAGAAGAACGAAATTTGGTGAGCCAAGTGGGATTGGTGTACTTATCATTACGTGCCAGTATCATCAAGATTGGGTGAAAAAATGTTTGCTGAGATTTCAGGAAACTCGTAGTTTTTTGGAAGCTTTGCAACCCCTTTCAATGAAAGTGATTCTCGTCAGTCTCTGCTTGGGGCTACTTCAATAGGACACAAACCATAGCGATAGAACTTGGAACTACATTATTGTGCCAAGTTTCAAAGAGCTAGCACAAACCGTGTTTGATTTAGAGTTCCAACTACATGTATCCATATAGGAGAAAACAGAGTGAAACCTAAACATGAAAACGCTTACTGCAAAGGAATGGTTTAACCTAGAAGAACGAAATTTGGTGAGCCAAGTGGAAATGGTGTCCTGATCATTACCTGCCAATATCATCAAGATTGGGTGAAAAAATGTTTGCTGAGATTTCAGGAAACTCGTAGTTTTTTGGAAGCTTGGCAACACCTTTCAATGAAAGTGATTCTCGTCATTCTCTGCTTGGGGCTACTTCAATAGGACACAAACCATAGCGATAGAACTTGGAACTACATTCTTGTGCCAGGTTTCAAAGAGCTAGCACAAACCGTGTTTGATTTAGAGTTCCAACTACATGTATCCATATAGGAGGAAACAGAGTGAAACCTAAACATGAAAACGGTTACTGCAAAAGAATGGTTTAACCTAGAAGAACGAAATTTGGTGAGCCAAGTGGGAATGGTGTCCTGATCATTACCTGCCAATATCATCAAGATTGGGTGAAAAAATGTTTGCTGAGATTTCAGGAAACTCGTAGTTTTATGGAAGCTCTGCAACCCCTTTCAATGAAAGTGATTCTCGTCAGTCTCTGCTTGGGGCTACTTCAATAGGACACAAACCATAGCGATAGAACTTGGAACTACATTCTTGGGCCAAGTTTCAAAGAGCTAACACAAAACGTGTTTGATTTAGAGTTCCAACTACATGTATCCATATAGGAGAAAACAGAGTGAAACCTAAACATGAAAACGGTTACTGCAAACGAACGATTTAATCTAGAAGAACGAAATTTGGTGAGCCAAGTGGGATTGGTGTACCTATTATTACCTGAAAGTATCATCAAGATTGGGTGAAAAAATGTTTGCTGAGAATTCAGGAAACTCGTAGTTTTTTGGAAGCTTGGCAACACCTTTCAATGAAAGTGATTCTCGTCATTCTCTGCTTGGGGCTACTTCAATAGGACACAAACCATAGCGATAAAACTTGGAACTACATTCTTGTGCCAGGTTTCAAAGAGCTAGCACAAACCGTGTTTGATTTAGAGTTCCAACTACATGTATCCATATAGGAGAAAACAGAGTGAAACCTAAACATGAAAACGGTTACTGCAAAGGAACGGTTTAACCTAGAAGAACGAAATTTGGTGAGCCAAGCGGGAATGGTGTACTTATCATTACCTGCCAGTATCATCAAGATTGGGTGAAAAAATGTTTGCTGAGATTTCAGGAAACTCGTAGTTTTTTGGAAGCTTGGCAACCCCTTTCAAAAAAAGTGATTCTCGTCAGTCTCTGCTTTGGGCTACTTCAATAGGACACAAACCATAGCGATAGAACTTGGAACTACATTCTTGGGCCAAGTTTCAAAGAGCTAACAGAAACCGTGTTTGATTTAGAGTTCCAACTACATGTATCCATATAGGAGAAAACAGAGTGAAACCTAAACATGAAAACCGTTACTGCAAACGAACGATTTAATCTATAGAACGAAATTTGGTGAGCCAAGTGGGATTGGTGTACTGATCATTACCTGCCAGTATCATCAAGATTGGGTGAAAAAATGTTTGCTGAGATTTCAGGAAACTCGTAGTTTTTTGGAAGCTTGGCAACCCCTTTCAATGAAAGTGATTCTCGTCAGTCTCTGCTTGGGGCTACTTCAGTAGGACACAAACCATAGTGATAGAACTTGGAACTACATTCTTGTGCCAGGTTTCAAAGAGGTAGCACAAACCGAGTATGATTTCGAGTTCCAACTACATGTATCCATATAGGAGAAAACAGAGTGATACCTAAACCTGAAAACGGTTACTCAAAGGAACAGTTTAACCTAGAAGAACGAAATTTGGTGAGCCAAGTGGGATTGGTGTACTTATCATTACGTGCCAGTATCATCAAGATTGGGTGAAAAAATGTTTGCTGAGATTTCAGGAAACTCGTAGTTTTTTGGAAGCTTTGCAACCCCTTTCAATGAAAGTGATTCTCGTCAGTCTCTGCTTGGGGCTACTTCAATAGGACACAAACCATAGCGATAGAACTTGGAACTACATTATTGTGCCAAGTTTCAAAGAGCTAGCACAAACCGTGTTTGATTTAGAGTTCCAACTACATGTATCCATATAGGAGAAAACAGAGTGAAACCTAAACATGAAAACGCTTACTGCAAAGAATGGTTTAACCTAGAAGAACGAAATTTGGTGAGCCAAGTGGGAATGGTGTCCTGATCATTACCTGCCAATATCATCAAGATTGAGTGAAAAAATGTTTGCTGAGATTTCAGGAAACTCGTAGTTTTTTGGAAGCTTGGCAACACCTTTCAATGAAAGTGATTCTCGT
This sequence comes from Urocitellus parryii, assembly GCF_045843805.1. Classification (NCBI taxonomy): domain Eukaryota; kingdom Metazoa; phylum Chordata; class Mammalia; order Rodentia; family Sciuridae; genus Urocitellus; species Urocitellus parryii. The sequence goes on along the minus strand of NW_027554043.1, from coordinate 82,787 downwards.
CATTCTCTGCTTGGGGCTACTTCAATAGGACACAAACCATAGCGATAGAACTTGGAACTACATTCTTGTGCCAGGTTTCAAAGAGCTAGCACAAACCGTGTTTGATTTAGATTTCCAACTACATGTATCCATATAGGAGAAAACAGAGTGAAACCTAAACATGAAAACGGTTACTGCAAAAGAATGGTTTAACCTAGAAGAACGAAATTTGGTGAGCCAAGTGGGAATGGTGTCCTAATCATTACCTGCCAATATCATCAAGATTGGGTGAAAAAATGTTTGCTGAGATTTCAGGAAACTCGTAGTTTTATGGAAGCTTTGCAACCCCTTTCAATGAAAGTGATTCTCGTCAGTCTCTGCTTGGGGCTACTTCAATAGGACACAAACCATAGCGATAGAACTTGGAACTACATTCTTGGGCCAAGTTTCAAAGAGCTAACACAAACCGTGTTTGATTTAGAGTTCCAACTACATGTATCCATATAGGAGAAAACAGAGTGAAACCTAAACATGAAAACGGTTACTGCAAACGAACGATTTAATCTAGAAGAACGAAATTTGGTGAGCCAAGTGGGATTGGTGTACCTATTATTACCTGAAAGTATCATCAAGATTGGGTGAAAAAATGTTTGCTGAGAATTCAGGAAACTCGTAGTTTTTTGGAAGCTTGGCAACACCTTTCAATGAAAGTGATTCTCGTCATTCTCTGCTTGGGGCTACTTCAATAGGACACAAACCATAGCGATAAAACTTGGAACTACATTCTTGTGCCAGGTTTCAAAGAGCTAGCACAAACCGTGTTTGATTTAGAGTTCCAACTACATGTATCCATATAGGAGAAAACAGAGTGAAACCTAAACATGAAAACGGTTACTGCAAAGGAACGGTTTAACCTAGAAGAACGAAATTTGGTGAGCCAAGCGGGATTGGTGTACTTATCATTACCTGCCAGTATCATCAAGATTGGGTGAAAAAATATTTGCTGAGATTTCAGGAAACTCGTAGTTTTTTGGAAGCTTGGCAACCCCTTTCAAAAAAAGTGATTCTCGTCAGTCTCTGCTTGGAGCTACTTCTATAGGACACAAACCATAGCGATAGAACTTGGAACTACATTATTGTGCCAAGTTTCAAAGAGCTAGCACAAACCGTGTTTGATTTAGAGTTCCAACTACATGTATCCATATAGGAGAAAACAGAGTGAAACCTAAACATGAAAATGGTTACTGCAAATTAACGGTTTAACCTAGAATAACGAAATTTGGTGAGTCAAGTGGGATTGGTGTACTTATCATTACCTGCCAGTATCATCAAGATTGGGTGAAAAAATGTTTGCTGAGATTTCAGGAAACTCGTAGTTTTTTGGAAGCTTGGCAACTCCTTTCAATGAAAGTGATTCTCGTCAGTCTCTGCTTGGGGCTACTTCAATTGGACACAAACCATAGCGATAGAACTTGGAACTATATTATTGTTGCAAGTTTCAAAGAGCTAGCACAAACCGTGTTTGATTTAGAGTTCCAACTACATGTATCCATATAGGAGAAAACAGAGTGAAACCTAAAAATGAAAACGGTTACTGTAAAGGAACGGTTTAACCTAGCAAAACGGAATTTGGTGAGCCAAGTGGGATTGGTGTCCTGATCATTACCTGCCAGTATCATCAAGATTGGGTGAAAAAATGTTTGCTGAGATTTCAGGAAACTCGTAGTTTTATGGAAGCTTTGCAACCCCTTTCAATGAAAGTGATTCTCGTCAGTCTCTGCTTGGGGCTACTTCAATAGGACACAAACCATAGTGATAGAACTTGGAACTACATTATTGTGCCAAGTTTCAAAGAGCTAGCACAAACCGTGTTTGATTTAGAGTTCCAACTACATGTATCCATATAGGAGAAAACAGAGTGAAACCTAAAAATCAAAACGGTTACTGCAAAGGAACGGTTTAACCAAGAAGAACGAAATTTAGTGAGCCAAGTGGGATTGGTGTACTGATCATTACCTGCCAGTATCATCAAGATTGGGTGAAAAATTATTTGCTGAGATTTCAGGAAACTCGTAGTTTTTTGGAAGCTTGGCAACCCCTTTCAATGAACGTGTTTCTCGTCATTCTCTGCTTGGGGCTACTTCAATAGGACACAAACCATAGCGATAGAACTTGGAACTACATTCTTGTGCCAAGTTTCAAAGAGCTAACACAAACCGTGTTTGATTTAGAGTTCCAACTACATGTATCCATATAGGAGAAAACAGAGTGAAACCTAAACATGAAAACTGTTACTGCAAACGAACGATTTAATCTAGAAGAACGAAATTTGGTGAGCCAAGTGGGATTGGTGTACTGATCATTACCTGAAAGTATCATCAAGGTTGGGTGAAAATTTCTTTGCTGAGAATTCAGTAAACTCGTAGTTTTTTGGAAGCTTGGCAACCCCTTTCAATGAAAATGACTCTCGTCAGTCTCTGCATGGAGCTACTTCAATAGGACACAAGCCATAGCGATAGAACTTGCAACTACATTCTTGTGCCAAGTTTCAAAGAGCTAACACAAACCGTGTTTGATTTAGAGTTCCAACTACATGTATCCATATAGGAGAAAACAGAGTGAAACCTAAACATGAAAACTGTTACTGCAAACGAACGATTTAATCTAGAAGAACGAAATTTGGTGAGCCAAGTGGGATTGGTGTACTGATCATTACCTGAAAGTATCATCAAGGTTGGGTGAAAATTTCTTTGCTGAGAATTCAGTAAACTCGTAGTTTTTTGGAAGCTTGGCAACCCCTTTCAATGAAAATGACTCTCGTCAGTCTCTGCATGGAGCTACTTCAATAGGACACAAGCCATAGCGATAGAACTTGCAACTACATTATTTTGCCAAGTGTTAATGAGCTAGCACAAACCGTGTTTGATTTAGAGTTCCAACTACATGTATCCATATAGGAGAAAACAGAGTGAAACCTAAACATGAAAACGCTTACTGCAAAGGAACGGTTTAACCTAGAAGAACGAAATTTGCTGAGCCAAGTGGGATTGGTGTACTTATCATTACGTGCCAGTATCATCAAGATTGGGTGAAAAAATGTTTCTGAGATTTCAGGAAACTCGTAGTTTTTTGGAAGCTTGGCAACCCCTTTCAATTAAAGTGATTATCGTCATTCTCTGCTTGGGGCTACTTCAATAGGACACAAACCATAGCGATAGAACTTGGAACTACATTACTGTGCCATGTTTCAAAGAGCTAGCACAAACCGTGTTTGATTTAGAGTTCCAACTACATGTATCCATATAGGAGAAAACAGAGTGAAACCTAAACATGAAAACGGTTACTGCAAAGGAATGGTTTAACCTAGATGAACGAAATTTGGTGAGCCAAGTGGGAATGGTGTCCTGATCATTACCTGCCAATATCATCAAGATTGGGTGAAAAAATATTTGCTGAGATTTCAGGAAACTCGTAGTTTTATGGAAGCTTTGCAACCCCTTTCAATGAAAGTGATTCTCGTCAGTCTCTGCTTGGGGGTACTTCAATAGGACACAAACCATAGCGATAGAACTTGGAACTACATTCTTGGGCCACGTTTCAAAGAGCTAACACAAACCGTGTTTGATTTAGAGTTCCAACTACATGTATCCATATAGGAGAAAACAGAGTGAAACCTAAACATGAAAACCGTTACTGCAAACGAACGATTTAATCTATAGAACGAAATTTGGTGAGCCAAGTGGGATTGGTGTACTGATCATTACCTGCCAGTATCATCAAGATTGGGTGAAAAAATGTTTGCTGAGATTTCAGGAAACTCGTAGTTTTGTGGAAGCTTGGCAACCCCTTTCAATGAAAGTGATTCTCGTCAGTCTCTGCTTGGGGCTACTTCAATAGGACACAAACCATAGTGATAGAACTTGGAACTACATTCTTGTGCCAGGTTTCAAAGAGGTAGCACAAACCGAGTATGATTTCGAGTTCCAACTACATGTATCCATATAGGAGAAAACAGAGTGATACCTAAACATGAAAACGGTTACTCAAAGGAACAGTTTAACCTAGAAGAACGAAATTTGGTGAGCCAAGTGGGATTGGTGTACTTATCATTACGTGCCAGTATCATCAAGATTGGGTGAAAAAATGTTTGCTGAGATTTCAGGAAACTCGTTGTTTTTTGGAAGATTTGCAACCCCTTTCAATGAAAGTGATTCTCGTCAGTCTCTGCGTGGGGCTACTTCAATAGGACACAAACCATAACGATAGAACTTGGAACTACATTCTTGTGCCAGGTTTCAAAGAGCTAGCACAAACCGTGTTTGATTTAGAGTTCCAACTACATGTATCCATATAGGAGAAAACAGAGTGAAACCTAAACATGAAAACGGTTACTGCAAAGGAATGGTTTAACCTAGAAGAACGAAATTTGGTGAGCCAAGTGGGAATGGTGTCCTGATCATTACCTGCCAATATCATCAAGATTGGGTGAAAAAATGTTTGCTGAGATTTCAGGAAACTCGTAGTTTTATGGAAGCTTTGCAACCCCTTTCAATGAAAGTGATTCTCGTCAGTCTCTGCTTGGGGCTACTTCAATAGGACACAAACCATAGTGATAGAACTTGGAACTACATTATTGTGCCAAGTTTCAAAGAGCTAGCACAAACCGTGTTTGATTTAGAGTTCCAACTACATGTATCCATATAGGAGAAAACAGAGTGAAACCTAAAAATCAAAACGGTTACTGCAAAGGAACGGTTTCACCAAGAAGAACGAAATTTAGTGAGCCAAGTGGGATTGGTGTACTGATCATTACCTGCCAGTATCATCAAGATTGGGTGAAAAAATATTTGCTGAGATTTCAGGAAACTCGTAGTTTTTTGGAAGCTTGGCAACCCCTTTCAATGAACGTGTTTCTCGTCATTCTCTGCTTGGGGCTACTTCAATAGGACACAAACCATAGCGATAGAACTTGGAACTACATTCTTGTGCCAAGTTTCAAAGAGCTAACACAAACCGTGTTTGATTTAGAGTTCCAACTACATGTATCCATATAGGAGAAAACAGAGTGAAACCTAAACATGAAAACTGTTACTGCAAACGAACGATTTAATCTAGAAGAACGAAATTTGGTGAGCCAAGTGGGATTGGTGTACTGATCATTACCTGAAAGTATCATCAAGATTGGGTGAAAATTTCTTTGCTGAGAATTCAGTAAACTCGTAGTTTTTTGGAAGCTTGGCAACACCTTTCAATGAAAGTGATTCTCGTCAGTCTCTGCTTGGGGCTACTTCAATAGGACACAAACCATAACGATAGAACTTGGAACTACATTCTTGTGCCAGGTTTCAAAGAGCTAGCACAAACCGTGTTTGATTTAGAGTTCCAACTACATGTATCCATATAGGAGAAAACAGAGTGAAACCTAAACATGAAAACGGTTACTGCAAAGGAATGGTTTAACCTAGAAGAACGAAATTTGGTGAGCCAAGTGGGAATGGTGTCCTGATCATTACCTGCCAATATCATCAAGATTGGGTGAAAAAATGTTTGCTGAGATTTCAGGAAACTCGTAGTTTTATGGAAGCTTTGCAACCCCTTTCAATGAAAGTGATTCTCGTCAGTCTCTGCTTGGGGCTACTTCAATAGGACACAAACCATAGTGATAGAACTTGGAACTACATTATTGTGCCAAGTTTCAAAGAGCTAGCACAAACCGTGTTTTGATTTAGAGTTCCAACTACATGTATCCATATAGGAGAAAACAGAGTGAAACCTAAAAATCAAAACGGTTACTGCAAAGGAACGGTTTAACCAAGAAGAACGAAATTTAGTGAGCCAAGTGGGATTGGTGTACTGATCATTACCTGCCAGTATCATCAAGATTGTGTGAAAAAATATTTCCTGAGATTTCAGGAAACTCGTAGTTTTTTGGAAGCTTGGCAACCCCTTTCAATGAACGTGTTTCTCGTCATTCTCTGCTTGGGGCTACTTCAATAGGACACAAACCATAGCGATAGAACTTGGAACTACATTCTTGTGCCAAGTTTCAAAGAGCTAACACAAAATCGTGTTTGATTTAGAGTTCCAACTACATGTATCCATATAGGAGAAAACAGAGTGAAACCTAAACATGAAAACTGTTACTGCAAACGAACGATTTAATCTAGAAGAACGAAATTTGGTGAGCCAAGTGGGATTGGTGTACTGATCATTACCTGAAAGTATCATCAAGATTGGGTGAAAATTTCTTTGCTGAGAATTCAGTAAACTCGTAGTTTTTTGGAAGCTTGGCAACACCTTTCAATGAAAGTGATTCTCGTCATTCACTGCTTGGGGCTACTTCAATAGGACACAAACTATAGCGATAGAACTTGGAACTACATTTTTGTGCCAGGTTTCAAAGAGCTAGCACAAACCGTGTTTGATTTAGAGTTCCAACTACATGTATCCCTAAAGGAGAAAACAGAGTGAAACCTAAAATGAAAACGGTTACTGCAAAGGAACGGTTTAACCTAGAAAAACGGAATTTGGTGAGCCAATTGGGATTGGTGTACTTATCATTACCTGCCAGTATCATCAAGATTGGGGTGAAAAAATGTTTGCTGAGATTTCAGGAAACTCGTAGTTTTTTGGAAGCTTTGCAACCCCTTTCAATGAAGGTGATGCTCGTCAGTCTCTGCTTTGGGCTACTTCCATAGGACACAAACCATAGCGATAGAACTTGGAACTACATTCTTGTGCCAAGATTCAAAGAGCTAGCACAAACCGTGTTTGATTTAGAGTTCCAACTACATGTATCCATATAGGAGAAAACAGAGTGAAACCTAAACATGAAAACGGTTACTGCAAGCGAACGATTTAATCTAGAAGAATGAAATTTGGTGAGCCAAGTGGGACTAGTGTACTGATCAATACCTGAAAGTATCATGAAGATTGGGTGAAAAAACGTTTGCTGAGATTTCAGGAAACCAGTAGTTTTGTGGAAGTTTGGCAACCCCTTTCAATGAAAGTGATTCTCGTCAGTCTCTGCTTAGGGCTACTTCAATAGGACACAAACCATAGACATTGAACTTGGAACTACATTCTTGTGCCATGTTTCAAAGAGGTAGCACAAACCGTGTTTGATTTAGAGTTCCAACTACATGTATCCATATAGGAGAAAACAGAGTGATACCTAAACATGAAAATGCTTACTGCAAAGGAACGGTTTAACCTAGAAGAACGAAATTTGGTGAGCGAAGTGGGATTGGTGTACTTATCATTACCTGCCAGTATCATCAAGATTGGGTGAAAAAGTATTTGCTGAGATTTCAGGAAACTGGTAGTTTTTTGGAAGCTTGGCAACCCCTTTCAATGAAAATGACTCTCGTCAGTCTCTGCATGGAGCTACTTCAATAGGACACAAGCCATAGCGATAGAACTTGCAACTACATTATTTTGCCAAGTGTTAAAGAGCTAGCACAAACCGTGTTTGATTTAGATTTCCAACTACATGTATCCATATAGGAGAAAACAGAGTGAAACCTAAACATGAAAACGCTTACTGCAAAGGAACGGTTTAACCTAGAAGAACGAAATTTGCTGAGCCAAGTGGGATTGGTGTACTTATCATTACGTGCCAGTATCATCAAGATTGGGTGAAAAAATATTTCTGAGATTTCAGGAAACTCGTAGTTTTTTGGACGCTTGGCAACCCCTTTCAATTAAAGTGATTATCGTCATTCTCTGCTTGGGGCTACTTCAATAGGACACAAACCATAGCGATAGAACTTGGAACTACATTACTGTGCCATGTTTCAAAGAGCTAGCACAAACCGTGTTTGATTTAGAGTTCCAACTACATGTATCCATATAGGAGAAAACAGAGTGAAACCTAAACATGAAATCGGTTACTGCAAAGGAATGGTTTAACCTAGATGAACGAAATTTGGTGAGCCAAGTGGGAATGGTGTCCTGATCATTACCTTATCATCAAGATTGGGTGAAAATAATGTTTGCTGAGATTTCAGGAAACTCGTTGTTTTTTGGAAGATTTGCAACCCCTTTCAATGAAAGTGATTCTCGTCAGTCTCTGCGTGGGGCTACTTCAATAGGACACAAAACCATAACGATAGAACTTGGAACTACATTCTTGTGCCAGGTTTCAAAGAGCTAGCACAAACCGTGTTTGATTTAGAGTTCCAACTACATGTATCCATATAGGAGAAAACAGAGTGAAACCTAAACATGAAAACGGTTACTGCAAAGGAATGGTTTAACCTAGAAGAACGAAAATTTGGTGAGCCAAGTGGGAATGGTGTCCTGATCATTACCTGCCAATATCATCAAGATTGGGTGAAAAAATGTTTGCTGAGATTTCAGGAAACTCGTAGTTTTATGGAAGCTTTGCAACCCCTTTCAATGAAAGTGATTCTCGTCAGTCTCTGCTTGGGGCTACTTCAATAGGACACAAACCATAGTGATAGAACTTGGAACTACATTATTGTGCCAAGTTTCAAAGAGCTAGCACAAACCGTGTTTGATTTAGAGTTCCAACTACATGTATCCATATAGGAGAAAACAGAGTGAAACCTAAAAATCAAAACGGTTACTGCAAAGGAACGGTTTCACCAAGAAGAACGAAATTTAGTGAGCCAAGTGGGATTGGTGTACTGATCATTACCTGCCAGTATCATCAAGATTGGGTGAAAAAATATTTGCTGAGATTTCAGGAAACTCGTAGTTTTTTGGAAGCTTGGCAACCCCTTTCAATGAACGTGTTTCTCGTCATTCTCTGCTTGGGGCTACTTCAATAGGACACAAACCATAGCGATAGAACTTGGAACTACATTCTTGTGCCAAGTTTCAAAGAGCTAACACAAACCGTGTTTGATTTAGAGTTCCAACTACATGTATCCATATAGGAGAAAACAGAGTGAAACCTAAACATGAAAACTGTTACTGCAAACGAACGATTTAATCTAGAAGAACGAAATTTGGTGAGCCAAGTGGGATTGGTGTACTGATCATTACCTGAAAGTATCATCAAGATTGGGTGAAAATTTCTTTGCTGAGAATTCAGTAAACTCGTAGTTTTTTGGAAGCTTGGCAACACCTTTCAATGAAAGTGATTTCTCGTCAGTCTCTGCTTGGGGCTACTTCAATAGGACACAAACCATAACGATAGAACTTGGAACTACATTCTTGTGCCAGGTTTCAAAGAGCTAGCACAAACCGTGTTTGATTTAGAGTTCCAACTACATGTATCCATATAGGAGAAAACAGAGTGAAACCTAAACATGAAAACGGTTACTGCAAAGGAATGGTTTAACCTAGAAGAACGAAATTTGGTGAGCCAAGTGGGAATGGTGTCCTGATCATTACCTGCCAATATCATCAAGATTGGGTGAAAAAATGTTTGCTGAGATTTCAGGAAACTCGTAGTTTTATGGAAGCTTTGCAACCCCTTTCAATGAAAGTGATTCTCGTCAGTCTCTGCTTGGGGCTACTTCAATAGGACACAAACCATAGTGATAGAACTTGGAACTACATTATTGTGCCAAGTTTCAAAGAGCTAGCACAAACCGTGTTTGATTTAGAGTTCCAACTACATGTATCCATATAGGAGAAAACAGAGTGAAACCTAAAAATCAAAACGGTTACTGCAAAGGAACGGTTTAACCAAGAAGAACGAAATTTAGTGAGCCAAGTGGGATTGGTGTACTGATCATTACCTGCCAGTATCATCAAGATTGTGTGAAAAAATATTTCCTGAGATTTCAGGAAACTCGTAGTTTTTTGGAAGCTTGGCAACCCCTTTCAATGAACGTGTTTCTCGTCATTCTCTGCTTGGGGCTACTTCAATAGGACACAAACCATAGCGATAGAACTTGGAACTACATTCTTGTGCCAAGTTTCAAAGAGCTAACACAAATCGTGTTTGATTTAGAGTTCCAACTACATGTATCCATATAGGAGAAAACAGAGTGAAACCTAAACATGAAAACTGTTACTGCAAACGAACGATTTAATCTAGAAGAACGAAATTTGGTGAGCCAAGTGGGATTGGTGTACTGATCATTACCTGAAAGTATCATCAAGATTGGGTGAAAATTTCTTTGCTGAGAATTCAGTAAACTCGTAGTTTTTTGGAAGCTTGGCAACACCTTTCAATGAAAGTGATTCTCGTCATTCACTGCTTGGGGCTACTTCAATAGGACACAAACTATAGCGATAGAACTTGGAACTACATTTTTGTGCCAGGTTTCAAAGAGCTAGCACAAACCGTGTTTGATTTAGAGTTCCAACTACATGTATCCCTAAAGGAGAAAACAGAGTGAAACCTAAAAATGAAAACGGTTACTGCAAAGGAACGGTTTAACCTAGAAAAACGGAATTTGGTGAGCCAATTGGGATTGGTGTACTTATCATTACCTGCCAGTATCATCAAGATTGGGTGATAAAATGTTTGCTGAGATTTCAGGAAACTCGCAGATTTTTGGAAGCTTGGCAACCCCTTTATATGAAAGTGATTCTCGTCAGTCTCTGCTTGGGGCTACTTCAATAGGACACAAACCATAGCGATAGAACTTGGAACTACATTATTGTGCCAAGTTTCAAAGAGCTAGCACAAACCGTGTTTGATTTAGAGTTCCAACTACATGTATCCATATAGGAGAAAACAGAGTGAAACCTAAAAATGAAAACGGTTACTGCAAAGGAACGGTTTAACCAAGAAGAACGAAATTTGGTGAGCCAAGTGGGATTGGTGTACTGATCATTACCTGCCAGTATCATCAAGATTGGGTGAAAAAATGTTTGCTGAGATTTCAGGAAACTCGTAGTTTTTTGGAAGCTTTGCAACCCCTTTCAATGAAGGTGATTCTCGTCAGTCTCTGCTTTGGGCTACTTTCATAGGACACAAACCATAGCGATAGAACTTGGAACTACATTCTTGTGCCAAGATTCAAAGAGCTAGCACAAACCGTGTTTGATTTAGAGTTCCAACTACATGTATCCATATAGGAGAAAACAGAGTGAAACCTAAACATGAAAACGGTTACTGCAAGCGAAAGATTTAATCTAGAAGAATGAAATTTGGTGAGCCAAGTGGGACTGGTGTACTGATCAATACCTGAAAGTATCATGAAGATTGGGTGAAAAAACGTTTGCTGAGATTTCAGGAAACCAGTAGTTTTGTGGAAGTTTGGCAACCCCTTTCAATGAAAGTGATTCTCGTCAGTCTCTGCTTAGGGCTACTTCAATAGGACACAAACCATAGACATTGAACTTGGAACTACATTCTTGTGCCAGGTTTCAAAGAGGTAGCACAAACCGTGTTTGATTTAGAGTTCCAACTACATGTATCCATATAGGAGAAAACAGAGTGATACCTAAACATGAAAACGCTTACTGCAAAGGAACGGTTTAACCTAGAAGAACGAAATTTGGTGAGCGAAGTGGGATTGGTGTACTTATCATTACCTGCCAGTATCATCAAGATTGGGTGAAAAAATATTTGCTGAGATTTCAGGAAACTGGTAGTTTTTTGGAAGCTTGGCAACCCCTTTCAATGAAAATGACTCTCGTCAGTCTCTGCATGGAGCTACTTCAATAGGACACAAGCCATAGCGATAGAACTTGCAACTACATTATTTTGCCAAGTGTTAAAGAGCTAGCACAAACCGTGTTTGATTTAGATTTCCAACTACATGTATCCATATAGGAGAAAACAGAGTGAAACCTAAACATGAAAACGCTTACTGCAAAGAACGGTTTAACCTAGAAGAACGAAATTTGCTGAGCCAAGTGGGATTGGTGTACTTATCATTACGTGCCAGTATCATCAAGATTGGGTGAAAAAATGTTTCTGAGATTTCAGGAAACTCGTAGTTTTTTGGAAGCTTGGCAACCCCTTTCAATTAAAGTGATTATCGTCATTCTCTGCTTGGGGCTACTTCAATAGGACACAAACCATAGCGATAGAACTTGGAACTACATTACTGTGCCATGTTTCAAAGAGCTAGCACAAACCGTGTTTGATTTAGAGTTCCAACTACATGTATCCATATAGGAGAAAACAGAGTGAAACCTAAACATGAAAACGGTTACTGCAAAGGAATGGTTTAACCTAGATGAACGAAATTTGGTGAGCCAAGTGGGAATGGTGTCCTGATCATTACCTGCCAATATCATCAAGATTGGGTGAAAAAATGTTTGCTGAGATTTCAGGAAACTCGTAGTTTTATGGAAGCTTTGCAACCCCTTTCAATGAAAGTGATTCTCGTCAGTCTCTGCTTGGGGGTACTTCAATAGGACACAAACCATAGCGATAGAACTTGGAACTACATTCTTGGGCCACGTTTCAAAGAGCTAACACAAACCGTGTTTGATTTAGAGTTCCAACTACATGTATCCATATAGGAGAAAACAGAGTGAAACCTAAACATGAAAACCGTTACTGCAAACGAACGATTTAATCTATAGAACGAAATTTGGTGAGCCAAGTGGGATTGGTGTACTGATCATTACCTGCCAGTATCATCAAGATTGGGTGAAAAAATGTTTGCTGAGATTTCAGGAAACTCGTAGTTTTGTGGAAGCTTGGCAACCCCTTTCAATGAAAGTGATTCTCGTCAGTCTCTGCTTGGGGCTACTTCAATAGGACACAAACCATAGTGATAGAACTTGGAACTACATTCTTGTGCCAGGTTTCAAAGAGGTAGCACAAACCGAGTATGATTTCGAGTTCCAACTACATGTATCCATATAGGAGAAAACAGAGTGATACCTAAACATGAAAACGGTTACTCAAAGGAACAGTTTAACCTAGAAGAACGAAATTTGGTGAGCCAAGTGGGATTGGTGTACTTATCATTACGTGCCAGTATCATCAAGATTGGGTGAAAAAATGTTTGCTGAGATTTCAGGAAACTCGTAGTTTTTTGGAAGCTTTGCAACCCCTTTCAATGAAAGTGATTCTCGTCAGTCTCTGCTTGGGGCTACTTGAATAGGACACAAACCATAACGATAGAACTTGGAACTACATTCTTGTGCCAGGTTTCAAAGAGCTAGCACAAACCGTGTTTGATTTAGAGTTCCAACTACATGTATCCATATAGGAGAAAACAGAGTGAAACCTAAACATGAAAACGGTTACTGCAAAGGAATGGTTTAACCTAGAAGAACGAAATTTGGTGAGCCAAGTGGGAATGGTGTCCTGATCATTACCTGCCAATATCATCAAGATTGGGTGAAAAAATGTTTGCTGAGATTTCAGGAAACTCGTAGTTTTATGGAAGCTTTGCAACCCCTTTCAATGAAAGTGATTCTCGTCAGTCTCTGCTTGGGGCTACTTCAATAGGACACAAACCATAGTGATAGAACTTGGAACTACATTATTGTGCCAAGTTTCAAAGAGCTAGCACAAACCGTGTTTGATTTAGAGTTCCAACTACATGTATCCATATAGGAGAAAACAGAGTGAAACCTAAAAATCAAAACGGTTACTGCAAAGGAACGGTTTAACCAAGAAGAACGAAATTTAGTGAGCCAAGTGGGATTGGTGTACTGATCATTACCTGCCAGTATCATCAAGATTGGGTGAAAAAATATTTGCTGAGATTTCAGGAAACTCGTAGTTTTTTGGAAGCTTGGCAACCCCTTTCAATGAACGTGTTTCTCGTCATTCTCTGCTTGGGGCTACTTCAATAGGACACAAACCATAGCGATAGAACTTGGAACTACATTCTTGTGCCAAGTTTCAAAGAGCTAACACAAACCGTGATTGATTTAGAGTTCCAACTACATGTATCCATATAGGAGAAAACAGAGTGAAACCTAAACATGAAAACTGTTACTGCAAACGAACGATTTAATCTAGAAGAACGAAATTTGGTGAGCCAAGTGGGATTGGTGTACTGATCATTACCTGAAAGTATCATCAAGATTGGGTGAAAATTTCTTTGCTGAGAATTCAGTAAACTCGTAGTTTTTTGGAAGCTTGGCAACACCTTTCAATGAAAGTGATTCTCGTCATTCACTGCTTGGGGCTACTTCAATAGGACACAAACCATAGCGATAGAACTTGGAACTACATTTTTGTGCCAGGTTTCAAAGAGCTAGCACAAACCGTGTTTGATTTAGAGTTCCAACTACATGTATCCCTAAAGGAGAAAACAGAGTGAAACCTAAAAATGAAAACGGTTACTGCAAAGGAACGGTTTAACCTAGAAAAACGGAATTTGGTGAGCCAATTGGGATTGGTGTACTTATCATTACCTGCCAGTATCATCAAGATTGGGTGATAAAATGTTTGCTGAGATTTCAGGAAACTCGCAGATTTTTGGAAGCTTGGCAACCCCTTTATATGAAAGTGATTCTCGTCAGTCTCTGCTTGGGGCTACTTCAATAGGACACAAACCATAGCGATAGAACTTGGAACTACATTATTGTGCCAAGTTTCAAAGAGCTAGCACAAACCGTGTTTGATTTAGAGTTCCAACTACATGTATCCATATAGGAGAAAACAGAGTGAAACCTAAAAATGAAAACGGTTACTGCAAAGGAACGGTTTAACCAAGAAGAACGAAATTTGGTGAGCCAAGTGGGATTGGTGTACTGATCATTACCTGCCAGTATCATCAAGATTGGGTGAAAAAATGTTTGCTGAGATTTCAGGAAACTCGCAGTTTTTTGGAAGCTTTGCAACCCCTTTCAATGAAGGTGATTCTCGTCAGTCTCTGCTTTGGGCTACTTCCATAGGACACAAACCATAGCGATAGAACTTGGAACTACATTCTTGTGCCAAGATTCAAAGAGCTAGCACAAACCGTGTTTGATTTAGAGTTCCAACTACATGTATCCATATAGGAGAAAACAGAGTGAAACCTAAACATGAAAACGGTTACTGCAAGCGAACGATTTAATCTAGAAGAATGAAATTTGGTGAGCCAAGTGGGACTAGTGTACTGATCAATACCTGAAAGTATCATGAAGATTGGGTGAAAAAACGTTTGCTGAGATTTCAGGAAACCAGTAGTTTTGTGGAAGTTTGGCAACCCCTTTCAATGAAAGTGATTCTCGTCAGTCTCTGCTTAGGGCTACTTCAATAGGACACAAACCATAGACATTGAACTTGGAACTACATTCTTGTGCCATGTTTCAAAGAGGTAGCACAAACCGTGTTTGATTTAGAGTTCCAACTACATGTATCCATATAGGAGAAAACAGAGTGATACCTAAACATGAAAATGCTTACTGCAAAGGAACGGTTTAACCTAGAAGAACGAAATTTGGTGAGCGAAGTGGGATTGGTGTACTTATCATTACCTGCCAGTATCATCAAGATTGGGTGAAAAAATATTTGCTGAGATTTCAGGAAACTGGTAGTTTTTTGGAAGCTTGGCAACCCCTTTCAATGAAAATGACTCTCGTCAGTCTCTGCATGGAGCTACTTCAATAGGACACAAGCCATAGCGATAGAACTTGCAACTACATTATTTTGCCAAGTGTTAAAGAGCTAGCACAAACCGTGTTTGATTTAGATTTCCAACTACATGTATCCATATAGGAGAAAACAGAGTGAAACCTAAACATGAAAACGCTTACTGCAAAGGAACGGTTTAACCTAGAAGAACGAAATTTGCTGAGCCAAGTGGGATTGGTGTACTTATCATTACGTGCCAGTATCATCAAGATTGGGTGAAAAAATATTTCTGAGATTTCAGGAAACTCGTAGTTTTTTGGACGCTTGGCAACCCCTTTCAATTAAAGTGATTATCGTCATTCTCTGCTTGGGGCTACTTCAATAGGACACAAACCATAGCGATAGAACTTGGAACTACATTACTGTGCCATGTTTCAAAGAGCTAGCACAAACCGTGTTTGATTTAGAGTTCCAACTACATGTATCCATATAGGAGAAAACAGAGTGAAACCTAAACATGAAAACGGTTACTGCAAAGGAATGGTTTAACCTAGATGAACGAAATTTGGTGAGCCAAGTGGGAATGGTGACCTGATCATTACCTGCCAATATCATCAAGATTGGGTGAAAAAATGTTTGCTGAGATTTCAGGAAACTCGTAGTTTTATGGAAGCTTTGCAACCCCTTTCAATGAAAGTGATTCTCGTCAGTCTCTGCTTGGGGGTACTTCAATAGGACACAAACCATAGCGATAGAACTTGGAACTACATTCTTGGGCCAAGTTTCAAAGAGCTAACACAAACCGTGTTTGATTTCGAGTTCCAACTACATGTATCCATATAGGAGAAAACAGAGTGAAACCTAAACATGAAAACCGTTACTGCAAACGAACGATTTAATCTATAGAACGAAATTTGGTGAGCCAAGTGGGATTGGTGTACTGATCATTACCTGCCAGTATCATCAAGATTGGGTGAAAAAATGTTTGCTGAGATTTCAGGAAACTCGTAGTTTTGTGGAAGCTTGGCAACCCCTTTCAATGAAAGTGATTCTCGTCAGTCTCTGCTTGGGGCTACTTCAATAGGACACAAACCATAGTGATAGAACTTGGAACTACATTCTTGTGCCAGGTTTCAAAGAGGTAGCACAAACCGAGTATGATTTCGAGTTCCAACTACATGTATCCATATAGGAGAAAACAGAGTGATACCTAAACATGAAAACGGTTACTCAAAGGAACAGTTTAACCTAGAAGAACGAAATTTGGTGAGCCAAGTGGGATTGGTGTACTTATCATTACGTGCCAGTATCATCAAGATTGGGTGAAAAAATGTTTGCTGAGATTTCAGGAAACTCGTAGTTTTTTGGAAGCTTTGCAAACCCCTTTCAATGAAAGTGATTCTCGTCAGTCTCTGCTTGGGGCTACTTCAATAGGACACAAACCATAGCGATAGAACTTGGAACTACATTCTTGTGCCAAGTTTCAAAGATCTAGCACAAACCGTGTTTGATTTAGAGTTCCAACTACATGTATCCATATAGGAGAAAACAGAGTGAAACCTAAACATGAAAACGCTTACTGCAAAGGAATGGTTTAACCTAGAAGAACGAAATTTGGTGAGCCAAGTGGGAATGGTGTCCTGATCATTACCTGCCAATATCATCAAGATTGGGTGAAAAAATGTTTGCTGAGATTTCAGGAAACTCGTAGTTTTATGGAAGCTTTGCAACCCCTTTCAATGAAAGTGATTCTCGTCAGTCTCTGCTTGGGACTACTTCAATAGGACACAAACCATAGCGATAGAACTTGGAACTACATTCTTGGGCCAAGTTTCAAAGAGCTAACACAAAACGTGTTTGATTTAGAGTTCCAACTACATGTATCCATATAGGAGAAAACAGAGTGAAACCTAAACATGAAAACGGTTACTGCAAACGAACGATTTAATCTAGAAGAACGAAATTTGGTGAGCCAAGTGGGATTGGTGTACCTATTATTACCTGAAAGTATCATCAAGATTGGGTGAAAAAATGTTTGCTGAGAATTCAGGAAACTCGTAGTTTTTTGGAAGCTTGGCAACACCTTTCAATGAAAGTGATTCTCGTCATTCTCTGCTTGGTGCTACTTCAATAGGACACAAACCATAGCGATAAAACTTGGAACTACATTCTTGTGCCAGGTTTCAAAGAGCTAGCACAAACCGTGTTTGATTTAGAGTTCCAACTACATGTATCCATATAGGAGAAAACAGAGTGAAACCTAAACATGAAAACGGTTACTGCAAAGGTACGGTTTAACCTAGAAGAACGAAATTTGGTGACCCAAGCGGGATTGGTGTACTTATCATTACCTGCCAGTATCATCAAGATTGGGTGAAAAAATGTTTGCTGAGATTTCAGGAAACTCGTAGTTTTTTGGAAGCCTGGCAACCCCTTTCAAAAAAAGTGATCCTCGTCAGTCTCTGCTTGGAGCTACTTCTATAGGACACAAACCATAGCGATAGAACTTGGAACTACATTATTGTGCCAAGTTTCAAAGAGCTAGCACAAACCGTGTTTGATTTAGAGTTCCAACTACATGTATCCATATAGGAGAAAACAGAGTGAAACCTAAACATGAAAACGGTTTCTGCAAAGGAACGGTTTAACCTAGAAGAACGAAATTTGGTGAGCCAAGTGGGATTGGTGTACTTATCATTACCTGCCAGTATCATCAAGATTGGGTGAAAAAATGTTTGCTGAGATTTCAGGAAACTCGTAGTTTTTTGGAAGCTTGGCAACCCCTTTCAAAAAAAGTGATTCTCGTCAGTCTCTGCTTGGGGCTACTTCAATAGGACACAAACCATAGCGATAGAACTTGGAACTACATTACTGTGCCATGTTTCAAAGAGCTAGCACAAACCGTGTTTGATTTAGAGTTCCAACTACATGTATCCATATAGGAGAAAACAGAGTGAAACCTAAACATGAAAACGGTTACTGCAAAGGAATGGTTTAAACTAGAAGAACGAAATTTGGTGAGCCAAGTTTGAATGGTGTCCTGATCATTACCTGCCAATATCATCAAGATTGGGTGAAAAAATGTTTGCTGAGATTTCGGGAAACTCGTAGTTTTATGGAAGCTTTGCAACCCCTTTCAATGAAAGTGATTCTCGTCAGTCTCTGCTTGGGGGTACTTCAATAGGACACAAACCATAGTGGTAGAACTTGGAACTACATTATTGTGCCTAGTTTCAAAGAGCTAGCACAAACCGTGTTTGATTTAGAGTTCCAACTACATGTATCCATATAGGAGAAAACAGAGTGAAACCTAAAAATGAAAACGGTTACTGCAAAGGAACGGTTTAACCAAGAAGAACGAAATTTGGTGAGCCAAGTGGGATTGGTGTACTTATCATTACCTGCCAGTATCATCAAGATTGGGTGAAAAAATGTTTGCTGAGATTTCAGGAACTCGTAGTTTTGTGGAAGCTTGGCATCCCCTTTCAATGAAAGTGATTCACATCAGTCTCTGCTTTGGGCTACTTCAATAGGACACAAACCATAGCGATAGAACTTGGAACTACATTCTTGGGCCAAGTTTCAAAGAGCTAACACAAACCGTGTTGGATTTAGAGTTCCAACTACATGTATCCATATAGGAGAAAACAGAGGGAAACCTAAACATGAAAACCGTTACTGCAAACGAACGATTTAATCTAGAAGAACGAAATTTGGTGAGCCAAGTGGGATTGGTGTACTGATCATTACCTGCCAGTATCATCAAGATTGGGTGAAAAAATGTTTGCTGAGATTTCAGGAAACTCGTAGTTTTGTGGAAGCTTGGCAACCCCTTCAATGAAAGTGATTCTCGTCAGTCTATGCTTGGGGCTACTTCAATAGGACACAAACCATAGTGATAGAACTTGGAACCACATTCTTGTGCCAGGTTTGAAAGAGGTAGCACAAACCGAGTTGGATTTCGAGTTCCCAACTACATGTATCCATATAGGAGATAACAGAGTGAAACCAAAACATGAAAACGGTTACTGCAAACGAACGATTTAATCTAGAAGAACGAAATTTGGTGAGCCAAGTGGGATTGGTGTACTGATTATTACCTGAAAGTATCATCAAGATTGGGTGAAAAAATGTTTGCTGAGAATTCAGGAAACTCGTAGTTTTTTGAAAGCTTGGCAACACCTTTCAATGAAAGTGATTCTCGTCAGTCTCTGCTTGGGGCTACTTCAATAGGACACAAACCATAGCGATAGAACTTGGAACTACATTCTTGTGCCAAGTTTCAAAGAGCTAGCACAAACCGTGTTTGATTTAGAGTTCCAACTACATGTATCCATATAGGAGAAAACAGAGTGAAACCTAAACATGAAAACGCTTACTGCAAAGGAATGGTTTAACCTAGAAGAACGAAATTTGGTGAGGCAAGTGGGAATGGTGTCCTGATCATTACCTGCCAATATCATCAAGATTGGGTGAAAAAATGTTTGCTGAGATTTCAGGAAACTCGTAGTTTTATGGAAGCTTTGCAACCCCTTTCAATGAAAGTGATTCTCGTCAGTCTCTGCTTGGGGTACTTCAATAGGACACAAACCATAGCGATAGAACTTGGAACTACATTCTTGGGCCAAGTTTCAAAGAGCTAACACAAAACGTGTTTGATTTAGAGTTCCAACTACATGTATCCATATAGGAGAAAACAGAGTGAAACCTAAACATGAAAACGGTTACTGCAAACGAACGATTTAATCTAGAAGAACGAAATTTGGTGAGCCAAGTGGGATTGGTGTACCTATTATTACCTGAAAGTATCATCAAGATTGGGTGAAAAAATGTTTGCTGAGAATTCAGGAAACTCGTAGTTTTTTGGAAGCTTGGCAACACCTTTCAATGAAAGTGTTTCTCGTCATTCTCTGCTTGGGGCTACTTCAATAGGACACAAACCATAGCGATAAAACTTGGAACTACATTCTTGTGCCAGGTTTCAAAGAGCTAGCACAAACCGTGTTTGATTTAGAGTTCCAACTACATGTATCCATATAGGAGAAAACAGAGTGAAACCTAAACATGAAAACGGTTACTGCAAAGGTACGGTTTAACCTAGAAGAACTAAATTTGGTGAGCCAAGCGGGATCGGTGTACTTATCATTACCTGCCAGTATCATCAAGATTGGGTGAAAAAATGTTTGCTGAGATTTCAGGAAACTCGTAGTTTTTTGGAAGCTTGGCAACCCCTTTCAAAAAAAGTGATTCTCGTCAGTCTCTGCTTGGAGCTACTTCTATAGGACACAAACCATAGCGATAGAACTTGGAACTACATTATTGTGCCAAGTTTCAAAGAGCTAGCACAAACCGTGTTTGATTTAGAGTTCCAACTACATGTATCCATATAGGAGAAAACAGAGTGAAACCTAAACATGAAAACGGTTACTGCAAAGGAACGGTTTAACCTAGAAGAACGAAATTTGGTGAGCCAAGTGGGATTGGTGTACTTATCATTACCTGCCAGTATCATCAAGATTGGGTGAAAAAATGTTTGCTGAGATTTCAGGAAACTCGTAGTTTTTTGGAAGCTTGGCAACCCCTTTCAAAAAAAGTGATCCTCGTGAGTCTCTGCTTGGGGCTACTTCAATAGGACACAAACAATAGCGACAGAACTTGGAACTACAATATTGTGCCAAGTTTCAAAGAGCTAGCACAAACCGTGTTTGATTTAGAGTTCCAACTACATGTATCCATATAGGAGAAAACAGAGTGAAACCTAAAAATGAAAACGGTTACTGCAAAGGAACGGTTTAACCAAGAAGAACGAAATTTGGTGAGCCAAGTGGGATTGGTGTACTTATCATTACCTGCCAGTATCATCAAGATTGGGTGAAAAAATGTTTGCTGAGATTTCAGGAACTCGTAGTTTTGTGGAAGCTTGGCATCCCCTTTCAATGAAAGTGATTCTCATCAGTCTCTGCTTTGGGCTACTTCAATAGGACACAAACCATAGCGATAGAACTTGGAACTACATTCTTGGGCCAAGTTTCAAAGAGCTAACACAAACCGTGTTGGATTTAGAGTTCCAACTACATGTATCCATATAGGAGAAAACAGAGTGAAACCTAAACATGAAAACCGTTACTGCAAACGAACGATTTAATCTAGAAGAACGAAATTTGGTGAGCCAAGTGGGATTGGTGTACTGATCATTACCTGCCAGTATCATCAAGATTGGGTGAAAAAATGTTTGCTGAGATTTCAGGAAACTCGTAGTTTTGTGGAAGCTTGGCAACCCCTTTCAATGAAAGTGATTCTCGTCAGTCTATGCTTGGGGCTACTTCAATAGGACACAAACCATAGTGATAGAACTTGGAACCACATTCTTGTGCCAGGTTTCAAAGAGGTAGCACAAACCGAGTTGGATTTCGAGTTCCAACTACATGTATCCATATAGGAGAAAACAGAGTGATACCTAAACATGAAAACGGTTACTCAAAGGAACAGTTTAACCTAGAAGATCGGAAATTGGTGAGCCAAGTGGGATTGGTGTACTTATCATTACGTGCCAGTATCATCAAGATTGGGTGAAAAAATGTTTGCTGAGATTTCAGGAAACTCCTAGTTTTTTGGAAGCTTGGCAACACCTTTCAATGAAAGTGATTCTCGTCAGTCTCTGCTTGGGGCTACTTCAATAGGACACAAACCATAGCGATAGAACTTGGAACTACATTATTGTGCCAAGTTTCAAAGAGCTAGCACAAACCGTGTTTGATTTAGAGTTCCAACTACATGTATCCATATAGGAGAAAACAGAGTGAAACCTAAACATGAAAACGGTTACTGCAAAGGAATGGTTTAACCTAGAAGAACGAAATTTGGTGATCCAAGTGGGAATGGTTTCCTGATCATTACCTGACAATATCATCAAGATTGTGTGAAAAAATGTTTGCTGAGATTTCAGGAAACTCGTAGTTTTATGGAAGCTTTGCAACCCCTTTCAATGAAAGAGATTCTCATCAGTCTCTGCTTGGGGCTACTTCAATAGGACACAAACCATAGCGATAGAACTTGGAACTACATTCTTGGGCCAAGTTTCAAAGAGCTAACACAAAACGTGTTTGATTTAGAGTTCCAACTACATGTATCCATATAGGAGAAAACAGAGTGAAACCTAAACATGAAAACGGTTACTGCAAACGAACGATTTAATCTAGAAGAACGAAATTTGGTGAGCCAAGTGGGATTGGTGTACTGATTATTACCTGAAAGTATCATCAAGATTGGGTGAAAAAATGTTTGCTGAGAATTCAGGAAACTCGTAGTTTTTTGAAAGCTTGGCAACACCTTTCAATGAAAGTGATTCTCGTCAGTCTCTGCTTGGGGCTACTTCAATAGGACACAAACCATAGCGATAGAACTTGGAACTACATTATTGTGCCAAGTTTCAAAGAGCTAGCACAAACCGTGTTTGATTTAGAGTTCCAACTACATGTATCCATATAGGAGAAAACAGAGTGAAACCTAAACATGAAAACGCTTACTGCAAAGGAATGGTTTAACCTAGAAGAACGAAATTTGGTGAGGCAAGTGGGAATGGTGTCTTGATCTTTACCTGCCAATATCATCAAGATTGGGTGAAAAAATGTTTGCTGAGATTTCAGGAAACTCGTAGTTTTTTGGAAGCTTGGCAACACCTTTCAATGAAAGTGATTCTCGTCATTCTCTGCTTGGGGCTACTTCAATAGGACACAAACCATAGCGATAGAACTTGGAACTACATTCTTGTGCCAGGTTTCAAAGAGCTAGCACAAACCGTGTTTGATTTAGAGTTCCAACTACATGTATCCATATAGGAGGAAACAGAGTGAAACCTAAACATGAAAACGGTTACTGCAAAAGAATGGTTTAACCTAGAAGAACGAAATTTGGTGAGCCAAGTGGGAATGGTGTCCTGATCATTACCTGCCAATATCATCAAGATTGGGTGAAAAAATGTTTGCTGAGATTTCAGGAAACTCGTAATTTTATGGAAGCTTTGCAACCCCTTTCAATGAAAGTGATTCTCGTCAGTCTCTGCTTGGGGCTACTTCAATAGGACACAAACCATAGCGATAGAACTTGGAACTACATTCTTGGGCCAAGTTTCAAAGAGCTAACACAAAACGTGTTTGATTTAGAGTTCCAACTACATGTATCCATATAGGAGAAAACAGAGTGAAACCTAAACATGAAAACGGTTACTGCAAACGAACGATTTAATCTAGAAGAACGAAATTTGGTGAGCCAAGTGGGATTGGTGTACCTATTATTACCTGAAAGTATCATCAAGATTGGGTGAAAAAATGTTTGCTGAGAATTCAGGAAACTCGTAGTTTTTTGGAAGCTTGGCAACACCTTTCAATGAAAGTGTTTCTCGTCATTCTCTGCTTGGGGCTACTTCAATAGGACACAAACCATAGCGATAAAACTTGGAACTACATTCTTGTGCCAGGTTTCAAAGAGCTAGCACAAACCGTGTTTGATTTAGAGTTCCAACTACATGTATCCATATAGGAGAAAACAGAGTGAAACCTAAACATGAAAACGGTTACTGCAAAGGTACGGTTTAACCTAGAAGAACTAAATTTGGTGAGCCAAGCGGGATCGGTGTACTTATCATTACCTGCCAGTATCATCAAGATTGGGTGAAAAAATGTTTGCTGAGATTTCAGGAAACTCGTAGTTTTTTGGAAGCTTGGCAACCCCTTTCAAAAAAAGTGATTCTCGTCAGTCTCTGCTTGGAGCTACTTCTATAGGACACAAACCATAGCGATAGAACTTGGAACTACATTATTGTGCCAAGTTTCAAAGAGCTAGCACAAACCGTGTTTGATTTAGAGTTCCAACTACATGTATCCATATAGGAGAAAACAGAGTGAAACCTAAACATGAAAACGGTTACTGCAAAGGAACGGTTTAACCTAGAAGAACGAAATTTGGTGAGCCAAGTGGGATTGGTGTACTTATCATTACCTGCCAGTATCATCAAGATTGGGTGAAAAAATGTTTGCTGAGATTTCAGGAAACTCGTAGTTTTTTGGAAGCTTGGCAACCCCTTTCAAAAAAAGTGATTCTCGTCAGTCTCTGCTTGGGGCTACTTCAATAGGACACAAACCATAGCGATAGAACTTGGAACTACATTACTGTGCCATGTTTCAAAGAGCTAGTACAAACCGTGTTTGATTTAGAGTTCCAACTACATGTATCCATATAGGAGAAAACAGAGTGAAACCTAAACATGAAAACGGTTACTGCAAAGGAATGGTTTAAACTAGAAGAACGAAATTTGGTGAGCCAAGTGGGAATGGTGTCCTGATCATTACCTGCCAATATCACCAAGATTGGGTGAAAAAATGTTTGCTGAGATTTCGGGAAACTCGTAGTTTTATGGAAGCTTTGCAACCCCTTTCAATGAAAGTGATTCTCGTCAGTCTCTGCTTGGGGGTACTTCAATAGGACACAAACCATAGTGGTAGAACTTGGAACTACATTATTGTGCCTAGTTTCAAAGAGGTAGCACAAACCGTGTTTGATTTAGAGTTCCAACTACATGTATCCATATAGGAGAAAACAGAGTGAAACCTAAAAATGAAAACGGTTACTGCAAAGGAACGGTTTAACCAAGAAGAACGAAATTTGGTGAGCCAAGTGGGATTGGTGTACTGATCATTACCTGCCAGTATCATCAAGATTGGGTGAAAAAATGTTTGCTGAGATTTCAGGAACTCGTAGTTTTGTGGAAGCTTGGCATCCCCTTTCAATGAAAGTGATTCTCGTCAGTCTCTGCTTTGGGCTACTTCAATAGGACACAAACCATAGCGATAGAACTTGGAACTACATTCTTGGGCCAAGTTTCAAAGAGCTAACACAAACCGTGTTGGATTTAGAGTTCCAACTACATGTATCCATATAGGAGAAAACAGAGTGAAACCTAAACATGAAAACCGTTACTGCAAACGAACGATTTAATCTAGAAGAACGAAATTTGGTGAGCCAAGTGGGATTGGTGTACTGATCATTACCTGCCAGTATCATCAAGATTGGGTGAAAAAATGTTTGCTGAGATTTCAGGAAACTCGTAGTTTTGTGGAAGCTTGGCAACCCCTTTCAATGAAAGTGATTCTCGTCAGTCTATGCTTGGGGCTACTTCAATAGGACACAAACCATAGTGATAGAACTTGGAACCACATTCTTGTGCCAGGTTTCAAAGAGGTAGCACAAACCGAGTTGGATTTCGAGTTCCAACTACATGTATCCATATAGGAGAAAACAGAGTGATACCTAAACATGAAAACGGTTACTCAAAGGAACAGTTTAACCTAGAAGATCGGAAATTGGTGAGCCAAGTGGGATTGGTGTACTGATTATTACCTGAAAGTATCATCAAGATTGGGTGAAAAAATGTTTGCTGAGATTTCAGGAAACTCGTAGTTTTTTGGAAGCTTGGCAACACCTTTCAATGAAAGTGATTCTCGTCAGTCTCTGCTTGGGGCTACTTCAATAGGACACAAACCATAGCGATAGAACTTGGAACTACATTATTGTGCCAAGTTTCAAAGAGCTAGCACAAACCGTGTTTGATTTAGAGTTCCAACTACATGTATCCATATAGGAGAAAAACAGAGTGAAACCTAAACATGAAAACGGTTACTGCAAAGGAATGGTTTAACCTAGAAGAACGAAATTTGGTGAGCCAAGTGGGAATGGTTTCCTGATCATTACCTGCCAATATCATCAAGATTGTGTGAAAAAATGTTTGCTGAGATTTCAGGAAACTCGTAGTTTTATGGAAGCTTTGCAACCCCTTTCAATGAAAGAGATTCTCATCAGTCTCTGCTTGGGGCTCCTTCAATAGGACACAAACCATAGCGATAGAACTTGGAACTACATTCTTGGGCCAAGTTTCAGAGCTAACACAAAACGTGTTTGATTTAGAGTTCCAACTACATGTATCCATATAGGAGAAAACAGAGTGAAACCTAAACATGAAAACGGTTACTGCAAACGAACGATTTAATCTAGAAGAACGAAATTTGGTGAGCCAAGTGGGATTGGTGTACTGATTATTACCTGAAAGTATCATCAAGATTGGGTGAAAAAAAATGTTTGCTGAGAATTCAGGAAACTCGTAGTTTTTTGAAAGCTTGGCAACATCTTTCAATGAAAGTGATTCTCGTCAGTCTCTGCTTGGGGCTACTTCAATAGGACACAAACCATAGCGATAGAACTTGGAACTACATTATTGTGCCAAGTTTCAAAGAGCTAGCACAAACCGTGTTTGATTTAGAGTTCCAACTACATGTATCCATATAGGAGAAAACAGAGTGAAACCTAAACATGAAAACGCTTACTGCAAAGGAATGGTTTAACCTAGAAGAACGAAATTTGGTGAGCCAAGTGGGAATGGTGTCCTGATCATTACCTGCCAATATCATCAAGATTGGGTGAAAAAATGTTTGCTGAGATTTCAGGAAACTCGTAGTTTTTTGGAAGCTTGGCAACACCTTTCAATGAAAGTGATTCTCGTCATTCTCTGCTTGGGGCTACTTCAATAGGACACAAACCATAGCGATAGAACTTGGAACTACATTCTTGTGCCAGGTTTCAAAGAGCTAGCACAAACCGTGTTTGATTTAGAGTTCCAACTACATGTATCCATATAGGAGGAAACAGAGTGAAACCTAAACATGAAAACGGTTACTGCAAAAGAATGGTTTAACCTAGAAGAACGAAATTTGGTGAGCCAAGTGGGAATGGTGTCCTGATCATTACCTGCCAATATCATCAAGATTGGGTGAAAAAATGTTTGCTGAGATTTCAGGAAACTCGTAGTTTTATGGAAGCTTTGCAACCCCTTTCAATGAAAGTGATTCTCGTCAGTCTCTGCTTGGGGCTACTTCAATAGGACACAAACCATAGCGATAGAACTTGGAACTACATTCTTGGGCCAAGTTTCAAAGAGCTAACACAAAACGTGTTTGATTTAGAGTTCCAACTACATGTATCCATACAGGAGAAAACAGAGTGAAACCTAAACATGAAAACGGTTACTGCAAACGAACGATTTAATCTAGAAGAACGAAATTTGGTGAGCCAAGTGGGATTGGTGTACCTATTATTACCTGAAAGTATCATCAAGATTGGGTGAAAAAATGTTTGCTGAGAATTCAGGAAACTCGTAGTTTTTTTGGAAGCTTGGCAACACCTTTCAATGAAAGTGTTTCTCGTCATTCTCTGCTTGGGGCTACTTCAATAGGACACAAACCATAGCGATAAAACTTGGAACTACATTCTTGTGCCAGGTTTCAAAGAGCTAGCACAAACCGTGTTTGATTTAGAGTTCCAACTACATGTATCCATATAGGAGAAAACAGAGTGAAACCTAAACATGAAAACGGTTACTGCAAAGGTACGGTTTAACCTAGAAGAACTAAATTTGGTGAGCCAAGCGGGATCGGTGTACTTATCATTACCTGCCAGTATCATCAAGATTGGGTGAAAAAATGTTTGCTGAGATTTCAGGAAACTCGTAGTTTTTTGGAAGCTTGGCAACCCCTTTCAAAAAAAGTGATTCTCGTCAGTCTCTGCTTGGAGCTACTTCTATAGGACACAAACCATAGCGATAGAACTTGGAACTACAATTATTGTGCCAAGTTTCAAAGAGCTAGCACAAACCGTGTTTGATTTAGAGTTCCAACTACATGTATCCATATAGGAGAAAACAGAGTGAAACCTAAACATGAAAACGGTTACTGCAAAGGAACGGTTTAACCTAGAAGAACGAAATTTGGTGAGCCAAGTGGGATTGGTGTACTTATCATTACCTGCCAGTATCATCAAGATTGGGTGAAAAAATAATTGCTGAGATTTCAGGAAACTCGTAGTTTTTTGGAAGCTTGGCAACCCCTTTCAAAAAAAGTGATTCTCGTCAGTCTCTGCTTGGGGCTACTTCAATAGGACACAAACCATAGCGATAGAACTTGGAACTACATTACTGTGCCATGTTTCAAAGAGCTAGTACAAACCGTGTTTGATTTAGAGTTCCAACTACATGTATCCATATAGGAGAAAACAGAGTGAAACCTAAACATGAAAACGGTTACTGCAAAGGAATGGTTTAAACTAGAAGAACGAAATTTGGTGAGCCAAGTGGGAATGGTGTCCTGATCATTACCTGCCAATATCATCAAGATTGGGTGAAAAAATGTTTGCTGAGATTTCGGGAAACTCGTAGTTTTATGGAAGCTTTGCAACCCCTTTCAATGAAAGTGATTCTCGTCAGTCTCTGCTTGGGGGTACTTCAATAGGACACAAACCATAGTGGTAGAACTTGGAACTACATTATTGTGCCTAGTTTCAAAGAGGTAGCACAAACCGTGTTTGATTTAGAGTTCCAACTACATGTATCCATATAGGAGAAAACAGAGTGAAACCTAAAAATGAAAACGGTTACTGCAAAGGAACGGTTTAACCAAGAAGAACGAAATTTGGTGAGCCAAGTGGGATTGGTGTACTGATCATTACCTGCCAGTATCATCAAGATTGGGTGAAAAAATGTTTGCCTGAGATTTCAGGAACTCGTAGTTTTGTGGAAGCTTGGCATCCCCTTTCAATGAAAGTGATTCTCGTCAGTCTCTGCTTTGGGCTACTTCAATAGGACACAAACCATAGCGATAGAACTTGGAACTACATTCTTGGGCCAAGTTTCAAAGAGCTAACACAAACCGTGTTTGATTTAGAGTTCGAACTACATGTATCCATATAGGAGAAAACAGAGTGAAACCTAAACATGAAAACCGTTACTGCAAACGAACGATTTAATCTATAGAACGAAATTTGGTGAGCCAAGTGGGATTGGTGTACTGATCATTACCTGCCAGTATCATCAAGATTGGGTGAAAAAATGTTTGCTGAGATTTCAGGAAACTCGTAGTTTTGTGGAAGCTTGGCAACCCCTTTCAATGAAAGTGATTCTCGTCAGTCTCTGCTTGGGGCTACTTCAATAGGACACAAACCATAGTGATAGAACTTGGAACTACATTCTTGTGCCAGGTTTCAAAGAGGTAGCACAAACCGAGTTTGATTTCGAGTTCCAACTACATGTATCCATATAGGAGAAAACAGAGTGATACCTAAACATGAAAACGGTTACTCAAAGGAACAGTTTAACCTAGAAGAACGGAATTTGGTGAGCCAAGTGGGATTGGTGTACTTATCATTACGTGCCAGTATCATCAAGATTGGGTGAAAAAATGTTTGCTGAGATTTCAGGAAACTCGTAGTTTTTTGGAAGCTTTGCAACCCCTTTCAATGAAAGTGATTCTCGTCAGTCTCTGCTTGGGGCTACTTCAATAGGACACAAACCATAGCGATAGAACTTGGAACTACATTATTGTGCCAAGTTTCAAAGAGCTAACACAAACCGTGTTTGATTTAGAGTTCCAACTACATGTATCCATATAGGAGAAAACAGAGTGAAACCTAAACATGAAAATGGTTACTGCAAAGGAATGGTTTAACCTAGAAGAACGAAATTTGGTGAGCCAAGTGGGAATGGTGTCCTGATCATTACCTGCCAATATCATCAAGATTGTGTGAAAAAATGTTTGCTGAGATTTCAGGAAACTCGTAGTTTTATGGAAGCTTTGCAACCCCTTTCAATGAAGTGATTCTCGTCAGTCTCTGCTTGGGGATACTTCAATAGGACACAAACCATAGCGATAGAACATGGAACTACATTCTTGGGCCAAGTTTCAAAGAGCTAACACAAAACGTGTTTGATTTAGAGTTCCAACTACATGTATCCATATAGGAGAAAACAGAGTGAAACCTAAACATGAAAACGCTTACTGCAAAGGAATGGTTTAACCTAGAAGAACGAAATTTGGTGAGCCAAGTGGGAATGGTGTCCTGATCATTACCTGCCAATATCATCAAGATTGGGTGAAAAAATGTTTGCTGAGATTTTCAGGAAACTCGTAGTTTTTTGGAAGCTTGGCAACACCTTTCAATGAAAGTGATTCTCGTCATTCTCTGCTTGGGGCTACTTCAATAGGACACAAACCATAGCGATAGAACTTGGAACTACATTCTTGTGCCAGGTTTCAAAGAGCTAGCACAAACCGTGTTTGATTTAGAGTTCCAACTACATGTATCCATATAGGAGGAACAGAGTGAAACCTAAACATGAAAACGGTTACTGCAAAAGAATGGTTTAACCTAGAAGAACGAAATTTGGTGAGCCAAGTGGGAATGGTGTCCTGATCATTACCTGCCAATATCATCAAGATTGGGTGAAAAAATGTTTGCTGAGATTTCAGGAAACTCGTAGTTTTATGGAAGCTTTGCAACCCCTTTCAATGAAAGTGATTCTCGTCAGTCTCTGCTTGGGGCTACTTCAATAGGACACAAACCATAGCGATAGAACTTGGAACTACATTCTTGGGCCAAGTTTCAAAGAGCTAACACAAAACGTGTTTGATTTAGAGTTCCAACTACATGTATCCATACAGGAGAAAACAGAGTGAAACCTAAACATGAAAACGGTTACTGCAAACGAACGATTTAATCTAGAAGAACGAAATTTGGTGAGCCAAGTGGGATTGGTGTACCTATTATTACCTGAAAGTATCATCAAGATTGGGTGAAAAAATGTTTGCTGAGAATTCAGGAAACTCGTAGTTTTTTGGAAGCTTGGCAACACCTTTCAATGAAAGTGTTTCTCGTCATTCTCTGCTTGGGGCTACTTCAATAGGACACAAACCATAGCGATAAAACTTGGAACTACATTCTTGTGCCAGGTTTCAAAGAGCTAGCACAAACCGTGTTTGATTTAGAGTTCCAACTACATGTATCCATATAGGAGAAAACAGAGTGAAACCTAAACATGAAAACGGTTACTGCAAAGGTACGGTTTAACCTAGAAGAACTAAATTTGGTGAGCCAAGCGGGATCGGTGTACTTATCATTACCTGCCAGTATCATCAAGATTGGGTGAAAAAATGTTTGCTGAGATTTCAGGAAACTCGTAGTTTTTTGGAAGCTTGGCAACCCCTTTCAAAAAAAGTGATTCTCGTCAGTCTCTGCTTGGAGCTACTTCTATAGGACACAAACCATAGCGATAGAACTTGGAACTACATTATTGTGCCAAGTTTCAAAGAGCTAGCACAAACCGTGTTTGATTTAGAGTTCCAACTACATGTATCCATATAGGAGAAAACAGAGTGAAACCTAAACATGAAAACGGTTACTGCAAAGGAACGGTTTAACCTAGAAGAACGAAATTTGGTGAGCCAAGTGGGATTGGTGTACTTATCATTACCTGCAAGTATCATCAAGATTGGGTGAAAAAATGTTTGCTGAGATTTCAGGAAACTCGTAGTTTTTGGAAGCTTGGCAACCCCTTTCAAAAAAGTGATTCTCGTCAGTCTCTGCTTGTGTCTACTTCAATAGGACAAAAACCATAGCGATAGAACTTGGAACTACATTATTGTGCCAAGTTTCAAAGAGCTAGCACAAACCGTGTTTGATTTAGAGTTCCAACTACATGTATCCATATAGGAGAAAACAGAGTGAAACCTAAACATGAAAACGGTTACTGCAAGCGAACGATTTAATCTAGAAGAACGAAATTTGGTGAGCCGAGTGTGATTGCTCTACTGATCATTACCTGAAATTATCATCAAGACTGGGTGAAAAAATGTTTGCTGAGATTTCAGGAAACTCGTAGTTTTTTGGAAGCTTGGCAACCCCTTCAATGAAAGTGATTCTCGTCAGTCTCTGCTTGGGACTACTTCAATAGGACACAAAACATAGCGATAGAATTTGGAACTACATTCTTGTGCCAGGTTTCAAAGAGCTAGCAGAAACCGTGTTTGATTTAGAGTTCCAACTACATGTATCCATATAGGAAAAAACAGAGTGAAACCTAAACATGAAAACGGTTACTGCAAAGGAACGGTTTAACCTAGAAGAACGAAATTTGGTGAGCCAAGTGGGCTTGGTGTACTGATCATTACCTGCCAGTATCATCAAGATTGGGTGAAAAAATGTTTGCTGAGATATCAGGAAACTCGCAGTTTTTTGGAAGCTTGGCAACCCCTTTCAATAAAAGTGATTCTCGTCAGTCTCTGCTTGGGGTACTTCAATAGGACACAAACCATAGCGATAGAATTTAGAACTACATTATTGTGCCAAGTTTCAAAGAGCTAGCACAAACCGTGTTTGATTTAGAGTTCCAACTACATGTATCCATATAGGAGAAAACAGAGTGAAACCTAAACATGAAAACTGTTACTGCAAAGGAACGGTTTAACCAAGAAGAACGAAATTTGGTGAGCCAAGTGGGATTGGTGTACTGATCATTACCTGCCAGTATCATCAAGATTGGGTGAAAAAATGTTTGCTGAGATTTCAGGAAACTCGTAGTTTTTTGGAAGCTTGGCAACCCCTTTCAATGAAAGTGATTCTCGTCAGTCTCTGCTTGGGGCTACTTCAATAGGACACAAACCATAGTGATAGAACTTGGAACTACATTATTGTGCCAAGTTTCAAAGAGCTAGCACAAACCGTGTTTGATTTAGAGTTCCAACTACATGTATCCATATAGGAGAAAACAGAGTGAAACCTAAACATGAAAACGGTTACTGCAAAGGAACGGTTTAACCTAGAAGAACGAAATTTGGTGAGCCAAGTGGGATTGGTGTACTTATCATTACCTGCCAGTATCATCAAGATTGGGTGAAAAAATGTTTGCTGAGATTTCAGGAAACTCGTAGTTTTTTGGACGCTTTTCAACCCCTTTCAATGAAAGTGAATCTCGTCAGTCTCTGCTTGGGGCTACTTCAATAGGACACAAACCATAGCGATAGAACTTGGAACTACATTATTGTGCCAAGTTTCAAAGAGCTAGCACAAACCGTGTTTGATTTAGAGTTCCAACTACATGTATCCATATAGGAGAAAACAGAGTGAAACCTAAACATGAAAACGGTTCCTGCAAAGGAACGGTTTTACCAAGAAGAACAAAATTTGGTGAGCCAAGTGGGATTGGTGTACTTATCATTACCTGCCAGTATCATCAAGATTGGGTGAAAAATGTTTGCTGAGATTTCAGGAAACTCGTAGTTTTTTGGAAGCTTTGTAACCCCTTTCAATAAAAGTGATTCTCGTCAGTCTCTATATGGGGCTCCGTCAATAGGACACAAACCATAGCGATAGAACTTGGAACTACATTATTGTGCCAAGGTTCAAAGAGCTAGCACAAACTGTGTTTGATTTAGAGTTCCAACAACATGTATCCATATAGGAGAAAAGAGAGTGAAACCTAAACATGAAAACGGTTACTGCAAAGGAACGGTTTAAACGAGGAGAACGAAATTTGGTGAGCCAAGTTGGATTGGTGTACTGATCATTACCTGCCAGTATCATCAAGATTGGGTGAAAAAATATTTGCTGACATTTCAGGAAACTCGTAGTTTTTTGGAAGCTTGGCAACCCCTTTCAATATAAGTGATTCTCGTCAGTCTCTGCTTGGGGCTACTTCAATAGGACACAAACCATAGCGATAGAACTTGGAACTACATTATTGTGCCAAGT
Organism: Urocitellus parryii; assembly: GCF_045843805.1. Taxonomy (NCBI): domain Eukaryota; kingdom Metazoa; phylum Chordata; class Mammalia; order Rodentia; family Sciuridae; genus Urocitellus; species Urocitellus parryii. The sequence goes on along the minus strand of NW_027554043.1, from coordinate 48,781 downwards.
TTCAAAGAGCTAGCACAAACCCGTGTTTGATTTAGATTTCCAAGTATATGTATCCATATAGGAGAAAACAGAGTGAAACCTAAACAAGAAAATGGTTATTGCAAAGGAACGGTTTAACCTAGAAGAACGAAATTTGGTGAGCCAAGTGGGAATGGTGTACTGATCATTACCTACAAGTATCATCAAGATTGGGTGAAAAAATATTTGCTGAGATGTCAGGAAACTCGTAGTTTTTTGGAAGCTTGGCAACCGCTTTCAATGAAAGTGATTCTCGTCATACTCTGCTTGGGGCGACTTCAATAGGACACAAACCATAGAGATAGTACTTGGAACTACATTATTCTGCAAGTTCCAAAGAGCTAGCACAAACCGTGTTTCATCTAGAGTTCCAACGACATGTATCCATATAGGAGAAAAGAGAGTGAAACCTAAACATGAAAACGGTGACTGCAAAGGAACGGTTTAACCGAGAAGAACGAAATTTGTTGAGCCTAGTTTGATTGGTGTACTGATCATTACCTGCAAGTATCATCAAGATTGGGTGAAAAAATGTTTGATGAGATTTCAGGAAACTCGTAGTTTTTTGGAAGCTTGGCAACGCCTTTCATTGAAAGTGATTTTCCTCAGTCTCTGCTTGGGGCTACTTCAATAGGACACAAACCATAGCGATAGAACTTGGAACTACATTATTGTGAAGTTTCAAAGACCTAGCACAAACCATGTTTCATTTAGAGCTCCAACTATATGTATCCATATAGGAGAAAACAGAGTGAAACCTAAACAAGTAAACGGTTACTGCAAAGGAACGGTTTAACCTAGAAGAACGAAATTTGGTGAGCCAAGTGGGATTGCTGTACTGATCATTACCTGCAAGTATCAATCAAGATTGGGTGAAAAAATGTTTGCTGAGATTTCAAGAAACTCGTAGATTTTTGGAAGCTTGCAACCCCTTTCAATGAAAGTGATTTTCCTCAGTCTCTGCTTGGGGATACTTCAATAGGACACAAACCATAGCGATAGAACTTGGAACTACATTGTTGTGGCAAGTTTCAGAGAGCTAACACAAACCGTGTTTGATTTAGATTTCCAAGTACATGTATCCATATAGGAGAAAAAAGAGTGAAACTTAATCATGAAAACTGTTACTGCAAAGGAACGGTTTAACCTAGAAGAATGAAATTTGGTGAGAAAAGTGGGACTGGTGTACTGATCATTAAATGCAAGTATCATCAAGATTGGGTGAAAAAAATGTTTGCTGAGATTTCAGGAAACTCGTAGTTTTTTGGAAGCTTGGCAACCCCTTTCAATGAAAGTGATTCTCCTCAGTCTCTGCTTGGGGCTACTTCAATAGGACACAAACCATAGCAATAGAACTTGGAACTACATTATTGTGCCAAGTTTCAAAGAGCTAGCACAAACCGTGTTTGATTTAGAGTTCCAACTACATGTATCCATATAGGAGAAAACAGAGTGAAACCTAAAAATGAAAACGGTTACTGCAAAGGAACTGTTTAAACTAGAAGAACGAAATTTGGTGAGCCTAGTCGGACTGGTGTACTGATCATTAAATGCCAGTATCATCAAGATTGGGTGAAAAAATATTTCCTCAGACTACAGGAAATCGTGTTTTTTGGAAGCTTGGCAACCCGTTTCAATGAAAGTGATTCTCGTCAGTCTCTGCTTGGGGCTACTTCAATAGGACACAAACCATAGCGATAGAACTTGGAACTACATTATTGTGCCAACGTTCAAAGAGCTAGCACAAACTGTGTTTGATTTAGAGTTCCAACAACATGTATCCATATAGGAGAAAAGAGAGTGAAACCTAAATATGAAAACGGTTACTGCAAAGGAACGATTTAATCTAGAAGAACGAAATTTGGTGAGCCGAGTGGGATTGCTGTACTGATCATTACCTGAAATTATCATCAAGACTGGGTGAAAAAAATGTTTGCTGAGATTTCAGGAAACTCGTAGTTTTTTGGAAGCTTGGAAACCCCTTTCAATGAAAGTGATTCTCGTCAGTCTCTGCTTGGGGCTACTTCAATAGGACACAAACCATAGCGATAGAACTTGGAACTACATTCTTGTACCAGGTTTCAAACAGCTAGCACAAACCGTGTTTGATTTAGAGTTCCAACTACATGTATCCATATAGGAGAAAACAGAGTGAAACCTAAACATGAAAACGGTTACTGCAAAGGAACGGTTTAACCTAGAAGAACGAAATTTGGTGAGCCAAGTGGGATTGGTATACTTATCATTACCTGCAAGTATCATCAAGATTGGGTGAAAAAATGTTTGCTGAGATTTCAGGAAACTCGTAGTTTTTTGGAAGCTTTGCAACCCCTTTCAATGAAAGTGATTCTCGTCAGTCTCTGCTTGTGTCTACTTCAATAGGACAAAAACCATAGCGATAGAACTTGGAACTACATTATTGTGCCAAGTTTCAAAGAGCTAGCACAAACCGTGTTTGATTTAGAGTTCCAACTACATGTATCCATATAGGAGAAAACAGAGTGAAACCTAAACATGAAAACGGTTACTGCAAGCGAATTATTTAATCTAGAAGAACGAAATTTGGTGAGCCGAGTGTGATTGCTCTACTGATCATTACCTGAAATTATCATCAAGACTGGGTGAAAAAAATGTTTGCTGAGATTTCAGGAAACTCGTAGTTTTTTGGAAGCTTGGCAACCCCTTCAATGAAAGTGATTCTCGTCAGTCTCTGCTTGGGGCTACTTCAATAGGACACAAACCATAGCGATAGAATTTGGAACTACATTCTTGTGCCAGGTTCAAAGAGCTAGCACAAACCGTGTTTGATTTAGAGTTCCAACTACATGTATCCATATAGGAAAAAACAGAGTGAAACCTAAACATGAAAACGGTTACTGCAAAGGATGGTTTAACCTAGAAAAACGGAATTTGGTGAGCCAAGTGGGATTGGTGTACTGATCATTACCAGCCAGTATCATCAAGATTGGGTGAAAAAATGTTTGCTGAGATATCAGGAAACTCGCAGTTTTTTGGAAGCTTGGCAACCCCTTTCAATAAAAGTGATTCTCGTCCGTCTCTGCTTGGGGTACTTCAATAGGACACAAACCATAGCGATAGAACTTGGAACTACATTATTGTGCCAAGTTTCAAAGAGCTAGCACAAACCGTGTTTGATTTAGAGTTCCAACTACATGTATCCATATAGGAGAAAACAGAGTGAAACCTAAACGTGAAAACGGTTACTGCAAAGGAACGGTTTAACCAAGAAGAACGAAATTTGGTGAGCCAAGTGGGATTGGTGTACTGATCATTACCTGCCAGTATCATCAAGATTGGGTGAAAAAATGTTTGCTGAGATTTCAGGAAACTCGTAGTTTTTGGAAGCTTGGCAACCCCTTTCAATGAAAGTGATTCTCGTCAGTCTCTGCTTGGGGCTACTTCCATAGGACACAAACCATAGTGATAGAACTTGGAACTACATTATTGTGCCAAGTTTCAAAGAGCTAGCACAAACCGTGTTTGATTTAGAGTTCCAACTACATGTATCCATATAGGAGAAAACAGAGTGAAACCTAAAAATGAAAACGGTTACTGCAAAGGAACGGTTTAACCTAGAAGAACGAAATTTGGTGAGCCAAGTGGGATTGGTGTACTGATCATTACCTGCCAGTATCATCAAGATTGGGTGAAAAAATGTTTGCTGAGATTTCAGGAAACTCGTAGTTTTTTGGAAGCTTGGCAACCCCTTTCAATGAAAGTGATTCTCGTCAGTCTCTGCTTGGGGCTACTTCCATAGGACACAAACCATAGTGATAGAACTTGGAACTACATTCTTGTGCCAAGTTTCAAAGAGCTAGCACAAACCGTGTTTGATTTAGAGTTCCAACTACATGTATCCATATAGGAGAAAACAGAGTGAAACCTAAACATGAAAACGGTTACTGCAAGCGAATGATTTAATCTAGAAGAACGAAATTTGGTGAGCCGAGTGGGATTGCTGTACTGATCATTACCTGAAATTATTATCAAGACTGGGTGAAAAAATGTTTGCTGAGATTTCAGGAAACTCGTAGTTTTTTGGAAGCTTGGCAACCCCTTTCAATGAAAGTGATTCTCGTCAGTCTCTGCTTGGGGCTACTTCCATAGGACACAAACCATAGTGATAGAACTTGGAACTACATTATTGTTCCAAGTTTCAAAGAGCTAGCAGAAACCGTGTTTGATTTAGAGTTCCAACTACATGTATCCATATAGGAGAAAACAGAGTGAATCCTAAACTTGAAAACGGTTACTGCAAGCGAATGATTTAATCTAGAAGAACGAATTTGGTGAGCCGAGTGGGATTGCTGTACTGATCATTACCTGAAATTATTATCAGGACTGGGTGAAAAAATGTTTGCTGAGATTTCAGGAAACTCGTAGTTTTTTGGAAGCTTGGCAACCCCTTTCAATGAAAGTGATTCTCGTCAGTCTCTGCTTGGGGCTACTTCAATAGGACACAAACCATAGTGATAGAATTTGGAACTATATTCTTGTGCCAGGTTTCAAAGAGCTAGCACAAACCGTGTTTTATTTAGAGTTCCAACTACATGTATCCATATAGGGAAAACAGAGTGAAACCTAAACATGAAAACGGTTACTGCAAAGGAACGGTTTAACCTAGAAGTACGAAATTTTGTGAGCCAAGTGGGATTGGTGTACTGATCATTACCTGCCAGTATCATCAAGATTGGGTGAAAAATGTTTGCTGAGATTTCAGGAAACTCGCAGTTTTTTGGAAGCTTGGCAACCCCTTTCAATAAAAGTGATTCTCGTCAGTCTCTGCTTGGGGTACTTCAATAGGACACAAACCATAGCGATAGAACTTGGAACTACATTATTGTGCCAAGTTTCAAAGAGCTAGCACAAACCGTGTTTGATTTAGAGTTCCAACTACATGTATCCATATAGGAGAAAAGAGAGTGAAACCTAAACATGAAAACGGTTACTGCAAAGGAACGGTTTAAACGAGGAGAACGAAATTTGGTGAGCCAAGTTGGATTGGTGTACTGATCATTACCTGCCAGTATCATCAAGATTGGGTGAAAAAATATTTGCTGACATTTCAGGAAACTCGTAGTTTTTTGGAAGCTTGGCAACCCCTTTCAATATAAGTGATTCTCGTCAGTCTCTGCTTGGGGCTACTTCAATAGGACACAAACCATAGCGATAGAACTTGGAACTACATTATTGTGCCAAGTTTCAAAGAGCTAGCACAAACCGTGTTTGATTTAGATTTCCAAGTATATGTATCCATATAGGAGAAAACAGAGTGAAACCTAAACAAGAAAATGGTTATTGCAAAGGAACGGTTTAACCTAGAAGAACGAAATTTGGTGAGCCAAGTGGGAATGGTGTACTGATCATTACCTACAAGTATCATCAAGATTGGGTGAAAAAATATTTGCTGAGATGTCAGGAAACTCGTAGTTTTTTGGAAGCTTGGCAACCGCTTTCAATGAAAGTGATTCTCGTCATACTCTGCTTGGGGCGACTTCAATAGGACACAAACCATAGAGATAGTACTTGGAACTACATTATTCTGCAAGTTCCAAAGAGCTAGCACAAACCGTGTTTCATCTAGAGTTCCAACGACATGTATCCATATAGGAGAAAAGAGAGTGAAACCTAAACATGAAAACGGTGACTGCAAAGGAACGGTTAACCGAGAAGAACGAAATTTGTTGAGCCTAGTTTGATTGGTGTACTGATCATTACCTGCAAGTATCATCAAGATTGGGTGAAAAAATGTTTGATGAGATTTCAGGAAACTCGTAGTTTTTGGAAGCTTGGCAACGCCTTTCATTGAAAGTGATTTTCCTCAGTCTCTGCTTGGGGCTACTTCAATAGGACACAAACCATAGCGATAGAACTTGGAACTACATTATTGTGAAGTTTCAAAGACCTAGCACAAACCATGTTTCATTTAGAGCTCCAACTACATGTATCCATATAGGAGAAAACAGAGTGAAACCTAAACAAGTAAACGGTTACTGCAAAGGAACGGTTTAACCTAGAAGAACGAAATTTGGTGAGCCAAGTGGGATTGCTGTACTGATCATTACCTGCAAGTATCATCAAGATTGGGTGAAAAAATGTTTGCTGAGATTTCAAGAAACTCGTAGATTTTTGGAAGCTTGCAACCCCTTTCAATGAAAGTGATTTTCCTCAGTCTCTGCTTGGGGATACTTCAATAGGACACAAACCATAGCGATAGAACTTGGAACTACATTGTTGTGGCAAGTTTCAGAGAGCTAACACAAACCGTGTTTGATTTAGATTTCCAAGTACATGTATCCATATAGGAGAAAAAAGAGTGAAACTTAATCATGAAAACTGTTACTGCAAAGGAACGGTTTAACCTAGAAGAATGAAATTTGGTGAGAAAAGTGGGACTGGTGTACTGATCATTAAATGCAAGTATCATCAAGATTGGGTGAAAAAAATGTTTGCTGAGATTTCAGGAAACTCGTAGTTTTTTGGAAGCTTGGCAACCCCTTTCAATGAAAGTGATTCTCCTCAGTCTCTGCTTGGGGCTACTTCAATAGGACACAAACCATAGCAATAGAACTTGGAACTACATTATTGTGCCAAGTTTCAAAGAGCTAGCACAAACCGTGTTTGATTTAGAGTTCCAACTACATGTATCCATATAGGAGAAAACAGAGTGAAACCTAAAAATGAAAACGGTTACTGGAAAGGAACTGTTTAAACTAGAAGAACGAAATTTGGTGAGCCTAGTCGGACTGGTGTACTGATCATTAAATGCCAGTATCATCAAGATTGGGTGAAAAAATGTTTCCTCAGACTACAGGAAATCGTGTTTTTTTGGAAGCTTGGCAACCCGTTTCAATGAAAGTGATTCTCGTCAGTCTCTGCTTGGGGCTACTTCAATAGGACACAAACCATAGCGATAGAACTTGGAACTACATTCTTGTACCAGGTTTCAAACAGCTAGCACAAACCGTGTTTGATTTAGAGTTCCAACTACATATATCCATATAGGAGAAAAGAGAGTGAAACCTAAACATGAAAACGGTTACTGCAAAGGAACGGTTTAACCTAGAAGAACGAAATTTGGTGAGCCAAGTGGGATTGGTATACTTATCATTACCTGAAATTATCATCAAGACTGGGTGAAAAAAATGTTTGCTGAGATTTCAGGAAACTCGTAGTTTTTTGGAAGCTTGGCAACCCCTTCAATGAAAGTGATTCTCGTCAGTCTCTGCTTGGGGCTACTTCAATAGGACACAAACCATAGCGATAGAATTTGGAACTACATTCTTGTGCCAGGTTCAAAGAGCTAGCACAAACCGTGTTTGATTTAGAGTTCCAACTACATGTATCCATATAGGAAAAAACAGAGTGAAACCTAAACATGAAAACGGTTACTGCAAAGGATGGTTTAACCTAGAAAAACGGAATTTGGTGAGCCAAGTGGGATTGGTGTACTGATCATTACCAGCCAGTATCATCAAGATTGGGTGAAAAAATGTTTGCTGAGATATCAGGAAACTCGCAGTTTTTTGGAAGCTTGGCAACCCCTTTCAATAAAAGTGATTCTCGTCCGTCTCTGCTTGGGGTACTTCAATAGGACACAAACCATAGCGATAGAACTTGGAACTACATTATTGTGCCAAGTTTCAAAGAGCTAGCACAAACCGTGTTTGATTTAGAGTTCCAACTACATGTATCCATATAGGAGAAAACAGAGTGAAACCTAAACGTGAAAACGGTTACTGCAAAGGAACGGTTTAACCAAGAAGAACGAAAATTTGGTGAGCCAAGTGGGATTGGTGTACTGATCATTACCTGCCAGTATCATCAAGATTGGGTGAAAAAATGTTTGCTGAGATTTCAGGAAACTCGTAGTTTTTGGAAGCTTGGCAACCCCTTTCAATGAAAGTGATTCTCGTCAGTCTCTGCTTGGGGGCTACTTCCATAGGACACAAACCATAGTGATAGAACTTGGAACTACATTATTGTGCCAAGTTTCAAAAGAGCTAGCACAAACCGTGTTTGATTTAGAGTTCCAACTACATGTATCCATATAGGAGAAAACAGAGTGAAACCTAAAAATGAAAACGGTTACTGCAAAGGAACGGTTTAACCTAGAAGAACGAAATTTGGTGAGCCAAGTGGGATTGGTGTACTGATCATTACCTGCCAGTATCATCAAGATTGGGTGAAAAAATGTTTGCTGAGATTTCAGGAAACTCGTAGTTTTTTGGAAGCTTGGCAACCCCTTTCAATGAAAGTGATTCTCGTCAGTCTCTGCTTGGGGCTACTTCCATAGGACACAAACCATAGTGATAGAACTTGGAACTACATTCTTGTGCCAAGTTTCAAAGAGCTAGCACAAACCGTGTTTGATTTAGAGTTCCAACTACATGTATCCATATAGGAGAAAACAGAGTGAAACCTAAACATGAAAACGGTTACTGCAAGCGAATGATTTAATCTAGAAGAACGAAATTTGGTGAGCCGAGTGGGATTGCTGTACTGATCATTACCTGAAATTATTATCAAGACTGGGTGAAAAAATGTTTGCTGAGATTTCAGGAAACTCGTAGTTTTTTGGAAGCTTGGCAACCCCTTTCAATGAAAGTGATTCTCGTCAGTCTCTGCTTGGGGCTACTTCCATAGGACACAAACCATAGTGATAGAACTTGGAACTACATTATTGTTCCAAGTTTCAAAGACCTAGCAGAAACCGTGTTTGATTTAGAGTTCCAACTACATGTATCCATATAGGAGAAAACAGAGTGAAACCTAAACTTGAAAACGGTTACTGCAAGCGAATGATTTAATCTAGAAGAACGAAATTTGGTGAGCCGAGTGGGATTGCTGTACTGATCATTACCTGAAATTATTATCAGGACTGGGTGAAAAAATGTTTGCTGAGATTTCAGGAAACTCGTAGTTTTTTGGAAGCTTGGCAACCCCTTTCAATGAAAGTGATTCTCGTCAGTCTCTGCTTGGGGCTACTTCAATAGGACACAAACCATAGTGATAGAATTTGGAACTATATTCTTGTGCCAGGTTTCAAAGAGCTAGCACAAACCGTGTTTGATTTAGAGTTCCAACTACATGTATCCATATAGGGAAAACAGAGTGAAACCTAAACATGAAAACGGTTACTGCAAAGGAACGGTTTAACCTAGAAGTACGAAATTTTGTGAGCCAAGTGGGATTGGTGTACTGATCATTACCTGCCAGTATCATCAAGATTGGGTGAAAAAATGTTTGCTGAGATTTCAGGAAACTCGCAGTTTTTTGGAAGCTTGGCAACCCCTTTCAATAAAAGTGATTCTCGTCAGTCTCTGCTTGGGGTACTTCAATAGGACACAAACCATAGCGATAGAACTTGGAACTACATTATTGTGCCAAGTTTCAAAGAGCTAGCACAAACCGTGTTTGATTTAGAGTTCCAACTACATGTATCCATATAGGAGAAAACAGAGTGAAACCTAAACATGAAAACCGTTACTGGAAAGGAACGGTTTAACCAAGAAGAACGAAATTTGGTGAGCCAAGTGGGATTGGTGTACTGATCATTACCTGCCAGTATCATCAAGATTGGGTGAAAAAATGTTTGCTGAGATTTCAGGAAACTCGTAGTTTTTGGAAGCTTGGCAACCCCTTTCAATGAAAGTGATTCTCGTCAGTCTCTGCTTGGGGCTACTTCAATAGGACACAAACCATAGCGATAGAACTTGGAACTACATTATTGTGCCAAGTTTCAAAGAGCTAGCACAAACCGTGTTTGATTTAGAGTTCCAACTACATGTATCCACATAGGAGAAAACAGAGTGAAACCTAAAAATGTAAATGGTTACTGCAAAGGAACGGTTTAACCAAGAAGAACGAAATTTGGTGAGCCAAGTGGGATTGGTTTCCTGATCATTACCTGTAAATATCATCAAGATTGGGTGAAAAAATGTTTGCTGAGATTTCAGGAAACTCGTAGTGTTTTGGAAGCTTTGCAACCCCTTTCAATGAAAGTGATTCTCGTCAGTCTCTGCTTGTGTCTACTTCAATAGGACAAAAACCATAGCGATAGAACTTGGAACTACATTATTGTGCCAAGTTTCAAAGAGCTAGCACAAACCGTGTTTGATTTAGAGTTCCAACTACATGTATCCATATAGGAGAAAACAGAGTGAAACCTAAACATGAAAACGGTTACTGCAAGCGAACGATTTAATCTAGAAGAACGAAATTTGGTGAGCCGAGTGTGATTGCTCTACTGATCATTACCTGAAATTATCATCAAGACTGGGTGAAAAAAATGTTTGCTGAGATTTCAGGAAACTCGTAGTTTTTTGGAAGCTTGGCAACCCCTTCAATGAAAGTGATTCTCGTCAGTCTCTGCTTGGGACTACTTCAATAGGACACAAAACATAGCGATAGAATTTGGAACTACATTCTTGTGCCAGGTTTCAAAGAGCTAGCAGAAACCGTGTTTGATTTAGAGTTCCAACTACATGTATCCATATAGGAAAAAACAGAGTGAAACCTAAACATGAAAACGGTTACTGCAAAGGAACGGTTTAACCTAGAAGTACGAAATTTTGTGAGCCAAGTGGGATTGGTGTACTGATCATTACCTGCCAGTATCATCAAGATTGGGTGAAAAAATGTTTGCTGAGATTTCAGGAAACTCGCAGTTTTTTGGAAGCTTGGCAACCCCTTTCAATAAAAGTGATTCTCGTCAGTCTCTGCTTGGGGTACTTCAATAGGACACAAACCATAGCGATAGAACTTGGAACTACATTATTGTGCCAAGTTTCAAAGAGCTAGCACAAACCGTGTTTGATTTAGAGTTCCAACTACATGTATCCATATAGGAGAAAACAGAGTGAAACCTAAACATGAAAACCGTTACTGGAAAGGAACGGTTTAACCAAGAAGAACGAAATTTGGTGAGCCAAGTGGGATTGGTGTACTGATCATTACCTGCCAGTATCATCAAGATTGGGTGAAAAAATGTTGCTGAGATTTCAGGAAACTCGTAGTTTTTGGAAGCTTGGCAACCCCTTTCAATGAAAGTGATTCTCGTCAGTCTCTGCTTGGGGCTACTTCAATAGGACACAAACCATAGCGATAGAACTTGGAACTACATTATTGTGCCAAGTTTCAAAGAGCTAGCACAAACCGTGTTTGATTTAGAGTTCCAACTACATGTATCCACATAGGAGAAAACAGAGTGAAACCGAAAAAATGTAAATGGTTACTGCAAAGGAACGGTTTAACCAAGAAGAACGAAATTTGGTGAGCCAAGTGGGATTGGTTTCCTGATCATTACCTGTAAATATCATCAAGATTGGGTGAAAAAATGTTTGCTGAGATTTCAGGAAACTCGTAGTGTTTTGGAAGCTTTGCAACCCCTTTCAATGAAAGTGATTCTCGTCAGTCTCTGCTTGTGTCTACTTCAATAGGACAAAAACCATAGCGATAGAACTTGGAACTACATTATTGTGCCAAGTTTCAAAGAGCTAGCACAAACCGTGTTTGATTTAGAGTTCCAACTACATGTATCCATATAGGAGAAAACAGAGTGAAACCTAAACATGAAAACGGTTACTGCAAGCGAACGATTTAATCTAGAAGAACGAAATTTGGTGAGCCGAGTGTGATTGCTCTACTGATCATTACCTGAAATTATCATCAAGACTGGGTGAAAAAATGTTTGCTGAGATTTCAGGAAACTCGTAGTTTTTTGGAAGCTTGGCAACCCCTTCAATGAAAGTGATTCTCGTCAGTCTCTGCTTGGGACTACTTCAATAGGACACAAAACATAGCGATAGAATTTGGAACTACATTCTTGTGCCAGGTTTCAAAGAGCTAGCAGAAACCGTGTTTGATTTAGAGTTCCAACTACATGTATCCATATAGGAAAAAACAGAGTGAAACCTAAACATGAAAACGGTTTACTGCAAAGGAACGGTTTAACCTAGAAGAACGAAATTTGGTGAGCCAAGTGGGCTTGGTGTACTGATCATTACCTGCCAGTATCATCAAGATTGGGTGAAAAAATGTTTGCTGAGATATCAGGAAACTCGCAGTTTTTTGGAAGCTTGGCAACCCTTTCAATAAAAGTGATTCTCGTCAGTCTCTGCTTGGGGTACTTCAATAGGACACAAACCATAGCGATAGAATTTAGAACTACATTATTGTGCCAAGTTTCAAAGAGCTAGCACAAACCGTGTTTGATTTAGAGTTCCAACTACATGTATCCATATAGGAGAAAACAGAGTGAAACCTAAACATGAAAACTGTTACTGCAAAGGAACGGTTTAACCAAGAAGAACGAAATTTGGTGAGCCAAGTGGGATTGGTGTACTGATCATTACCTGCCAGTATCATCAAGATTGGGTGAAAAAATGTTTGCTGAGATTTCAGGAAACTCGTAGTTTTTTGGAAGCTTGGCAACCCCTTTCAATGAAAGTGATTCTCGTCAGTCTCTGCTTGGGGCTACTTCAATAGGACACAAACCATAGTGATAGAACTTGGAACTACATTATTGTGCCAAGTTTCAAAGAGCTAGCACAAACCGTGTTTGATTTAGTGTTCCAACTACATGTATCCATATAGGAGAAAACAGAGTGAAACCTAAACATGAAAACGGTTACTGCAAAGGAACGGTTTAACCTAGAAGAACGAAATTTGGTGAGCCAAGTGGGATTGGTGTACTTATCATTACCTGCCAGTATCATCAAGATTGGGTGAAAAAATATTTGCTGAAATTTCAGGAAACTCGTAGTTTTTTGGAAGCTTGGCAACCCCTTTCAATAAAAGTGATTCTCGTCAGTCTCTCCTTGGGGCTACTTCAATAGGACACAAACCATAGCGATAGAACTTGGAACTACATTATTGTGCCAAGTTTCAAAGAGCTAGCACAAACCGTGTTTGATTTAGAGTTCCAACTACATGTATCCATATAGGAGAAAACAGAGTGAAACCTAAACATGAAAACGGTTACTGCAAGCAAACGATTTAATCTAGAAGAACGAAATTTGGTGAGCCTAGTGGGATTGGTGTACTGATCATTACCTGCCAGTATCATCAATATTGGGTGAAAAAATGTTTGCTGAGATTTCAGGAAACTCGTAGTTTTTGGAAGCTTGGCAACCCCTTTCAATGAAAGTGATTCTCGTCAGTCTCTGCTTGGGGCTACTTCAATAGGACACAAACCATAGCGATAGAACTTGGAACTACATTATTGTGCCAAGTTTCAAAGAGCTAGCACAAACCGTGTTTGATTTAGTGTTCCAACTACATGTATCCATATAGGAGAAAACAGAGTGAAACCTAAACATGAAATCGGTTCCTGCAAAGGAACGGTTTAACCTAGAAGAACGAAATTTGGTGAGCCAAGTGGGATTGGTGTACTTATCATTACCTGCCAGTATCATCAAGATTGGGTGAAAAAATGTTTTCTGAGATTTCAGGAAACTCGTTGTTTTTTGGAAGCTTGGCAACCCCTTTCAATGAAAGTGATTCTCATCATTCTCTGCTTGGGGCTACTTCAATAGGACACAAACCATAGCGATAGAACTTGGAACTACATTCTTGTGCCAGGTTTCAAAGAGCTAGCACAAACCGTGTTTGATTTAGAGTTCCAACTACATGTATCCATATAGGAGAAAACAGAGTGAAACCTAAACATGAAAACGGTTACTGCAAAGGAATGATTTAATCTAGAAGAACGAAATTTGGTGAGCCAAGTGGGATTGGTGTACTGATCATTACCTGAAAGTATCATAAAGTTTGGGTGAAAAAACGTTTGCTGAGATTTCAGGAAACCCGTAGTTTTGTGGAAGCTAGGCAACCCCTTTCAATGAAAGTGATTCTCGTCAGTCTCTGCTTGGGGCTACTTCAATAGGACACAAACCATAGCGATAGAACTTGGAATTACATTCTTGTGCCAGGTTTCAAAGAGGTAGCACAAACCGTGTTTGATTTAGAGTTCCAAATACATGCATCCATATAGGAGAAAACAGAGTGAAACCTAAACATGAAAACGGTTACTGAAAAGGAACGGTTTAACCTAGAAGAACGAAATTTGGTGAGCCAAGTGGGATTGGTGTACTTATCATTACGTGCCAGTATCATCAAGATTGGGTGAAAAAATATTTGCTGAGATTTCAGGAAACTCGTAGTTTTTTGGAAGCTTGGCAACCCCTTTCAATGAAAATTATTCTCGTCAGTCTCTGCTTGGAGCTACATCAATAGGACACAAGCTATAGCGATAGAACCTGGAACTACATTATTGTGCCAAGTTTCAAAGAGCTAGCACAAACCGTGTTTGATTTAGAGTTCCAACTACATATATCCATATAGGAGAAAACAGAGTGAAACCTAAAAATGAAAGCGGTTACTGCAAAGGAAGGTTTAACCTAGAAGAACGAAATTTGGTGAGCCAAGTGGAATTGGTGTACTGATCATTACGTGCCAGTATCATCAAGATTGGGTGAACAAATGTTTGCTGAGATTTCAGGATACTCGTAGTTTTTTGGAAGCTTGGCAACACCTTTCATTGAAAGTGATTCTCTTTAGTCTCTGCTTGGTGCTACTTCAATAGGACACAAACCATAGCGATAGAACTTGGAACTACATTATTGTGCCAAGTTTCAAAGAGCTAGCACAAACCGTGTTTGATTTAGAGTTCCAACTACATGTATCCACATAGGAGAAAACAGAGTGAAACCTAAACATGAAAACGGTTACTGCAAAGGAATGGTTTAACCTAGAAGAACGAAACTTGGTGAGCCAAGTGGGATTGGTGTCCTGATCATTACCTGCCAATATAATAAAGATTGGGTGAAAAAATGTTTGCTGAGATTTCAGGAAACTCGTAGTTTTATGGAAGCTTTACAACCCCTTTCAATGAAAGTGATTCTCGTCAGTCTCTGCTTGGGGCTACTTCAATAGGACACAAACCATAGTGATAGAACTTGGAACTACATTATTGTGCCAAGTTTCAAAGAGCTAGGACAAACCGTGTTTGATTTAGAGTTCCAACTACATGTATCCATATAGGAGAAAACAGAGTGAAACCTAAAAATGAAAACGGTTACTGCAAAGGAACGGTTTAACCTAGAAGAACGAAATTTGGTGAGCCAAGTGGGATTGGTGTACTGATCATTACGTGCCAGTATCATCAAGATTGGGTGAACAAATGTTTGCTGAGATTTCAGGATACTCGTAGTTTTTTGGAAGCTTGGCAACACCTTTCATTGAAAGTGATTCTCGTTAGTCTCTGCTTGGTGCTACTTCAATAGGACACAAACCATAGCGATAGAACTTGGAACTACATTATTGTGCCAAGTTTCAAAGAGCTAGCACAAACCGTGTTTGATTTAGAGTTCCAACTACATGTATCCACATAGGAGAAAACAGAGTGAAACCTAAACATGAAAACGGTTACTGCAAAGGAATGGTTTAACCTAGAAGAACGAAACTTGGTGAGCCAAGTGGGATTGGTGTCCTGATCATTACCTGCCAATATAATAAAGATTGGGTGAAAAAATGTTTGCTGAGATTTCAGGAAACTCGTAGTTTTATGGAAGCTTTGCAACCCCTTTCAATGAAAGTGATTCTCGTCAGTCTCTGCTTGGGGCTACTTCAATAGGACACAAACCATAGTGATAGAACTTGGAACTACATTATTGTGCCAAGTTTCAAAGAGCTAGCACAAACCGTGTTTGATTTAGAGTTCCAACTACATGTATCCATATAGGAGAAAACAGAGGGAAACCTAAACATGAAAACGGTTACTGCAAAGGAACGGTTTAACGAATAAGAACGAAATATGGTGAGGCAAGTGGGATTGGTGTACTGATCATTACCTGCCAGTATCATCAAGATTGGGTGAAAAAATGTTTGCTGAGATTTCAGGAAACTCGTCGTTTTTGGAAGCTTGGCAACCCCTTTCAATGATAGTTATTCTCGTCAGTCTCTGCTTGGTGCTACTTCAATAGGACACAAACCATAGCGATAGAACTTGGAACTACATTATTGTGCCAAGTTTCAAAGAGCTAGCACAAACCGTGTTTGATTTAGAGTTCCAACTACATGTATCCATATAGGGGAAAACAGAGTGAAACCTAAACATGAAAACGGTTACTGCAAAGGAACGGTTTAACGAATAAGAACGAAATATGGTGAGGCAAGTGGGATTGGTGTACTGATCATTACCTGCCAGTATCATCAAGATTGGGTGAAAAAATGTTTGCTGAGATTTCAGGAAACTCGTAGTTTTTTGGAAGCTTGGCAACCCCTTTCAATGAAAATGATTCTCTTCAGTCTCTGCTTGGAGCTACTTCAATAGGACACAAGCCATAGCGATAGAACTTGGAACTACATTATTGTGCCAAGTTTCAAAGAGCTAGCACAAACCGTGTTTGATTTAGAGTTCCAACTACATGTATCCATATAGGAGAAAACAGAGTGAAACCTAAACATGAAAACGGTTACTGCAAAGTAACGGTTTAACAACGAAGAACGAAATTTGGTGAGCCAAGTGGGATTGGTGTACTGATCATTACCTGCCAGTATCATCAAGATTGGGTGAAAAAATGTTTGCTGAGATTTCAGGAAACTCGTAGTTTTTTGGAAGCTTGGCAACACCTTTCAATGAAAGTGATTCTCCTCAGTCTCTGCTTGGGGTACTTCAATAGGACACAAACCATAGCGATAGAACTTGGAACTACATTATTGTGCCAAGTTTCAAAGAGCTAGCACAAACCGTGTTTGATTTAGAGTTCCAACTACATGTATCCATATAGGAGAAAACAGAGTGAAACAAAAACATGAAACGGTTACTGCAAACGAATGATTTAATCTAGAAGAACGAAAATTGGTGAGCCAAGTGGGATTGGTGTACTGATCATTACCTGAAAGTATCATCAAGATTGGGTGAAAAAATGTTTGCTGAGAATTCAGGGAACTCGTAGTTTTTTGGAAGCTTGGCAACCCCTTTCAATGAAAGTGATTCTCGTGAGTCTCTGCTTGGGGCTACTTCAATAGGACACAAACCATAGCGACAGAACTTGGAACTATATTCTTGTGCCAGGTTTCAAAGAGCTAGCACAAACCGTGTTGATTTAGAGTTCCAACTTCATGTATCCATATAGGATAAAACAGAGTGAAACCTAAACATGAAAACGGTTACTGCAAAGGAACGGTTTAACCTAGAAGAACGAAATTTGGTGAGCCAAGTGGGATTGGTGTACTTATCATTACCTGCCAGTATCATCAAGATTGGGTGAAAAAAGGTTTGCTGAGATTTCAGGAAACTCGTAGTTTTTTGGAATCTTGGCAATCCCTTTCAATAAAAGTGATTCTCGTCAGTCTCTGCTTTGGGTACTTCAATAGGACACAAACCATAGCGATAGAACTTGGAACTACATTATTGTGCCAAGTTTCAAAGAGCTAGCACAAACCGTGTTTGATTTAGAGTTCCAACTACATGTATCCATATAGGAGAAAACAGAATGAAACCTAAACATGAAAACGGTTACTGCAAAGGAACGGTTTAACCAAGAAGAACGAAATTTGGTGAGCCAAGTGGGATTGGTGTACTGATCATTACCTGCCAGTATCATCAAGATTGGGTGAAAAAATGTTTGCTGAGATTTCAGGAAACTCGTAGTTTTTTGGAAGCTTGGCAACCCCTTTCAATGAAAGTGATTCTCGTCAGTCTCTGCTTGGGGCTACTTCAATAGGACACAAACCATAGCAATAGAACATGGAACTACATTATTGTGCCAAGTTTCAAAGAGCTAGCACAAACCGTGTTTGATTTAGAGTTCCAACTACATGTATCCATATAGGAGAAAACAGAGTGAAACCTAAACATGAAAACGCTTACTGCAAAGGAATGGTTTAACCTAGAAGAACGAAATTTGGTGAGCCAAGTGGGAATGGTGTCCTGATCATTACCTGCCAATATCATCAAGATTGGGTGAAAAAATGTTTGCTGAGATTTCAGGAAACTCGTACTTTTTTGGAAGCTTGGCAACCCCTTTCAATGAAAGTGAATCTCGTCAGACTCTGCTTGTGGCTACTTCAATAGGACACAAACCATAGCGATAGAACTTGGAACTACATTCTTGTGCCATGTTTCAAAGAGCTAGCACAAACCGTGTTTGATTTAGAGTTCCAACTACATATATCCATATAGGTGAAAACAGAGTGAAACCTAAACATGAAAACAGTTTCTGCAAAGGAACGGTTTAACGTAGAAGAACGAAATTTGGTGAGCCAAGTGGGATTGGTGTACTTATCATTACCTGCCAGTATCATCAAGATTGGGTGAAAAAATATTTGCTGAGATTTCAGGAAACTCGTAGTTTTTTGGAAGCTTGGCAACCCCTTTCAATAAAAGTGATTCTCGTCAGTCTCTGCTTGGGGCTACTTCAATAGGACACAAACCATAGCGATAGAACTTGGAACTACATTATTGTGCCAAGTTTCAAAGAGCTAGCACAAACCGTGTTTGATTTAGAGTTCCAACTACATGTATCCATATAGGAGAAAACAGAGTGAAACCTAAACATGAAAACGGTTACTGCAAGCAAACGATTTAATCTAGAAGAACGAAATTTGGTGAGCCTAGTGGGATTGGTGTACTGATCATTACCTGCCAGTATCATCAATATTGGGTGAAAAAATGTTTGCTGAGATTTCAGGAAACTCGTAGTTTTTTGGAAGCTTGGCAACCCCTTTCAATGAAAATTATTCTCGTCAGTCTCTGCTTGGAGCTACATCAATAGGACACAAGCTATAGCGATAGAACCTGGAACTACATTATTGTGCCAAGTTTCAAAGAGCTAGCACAAACCGTGTTTGATTTAGAGTTCCAACTACATATATCCATATAGGAGAAAACAGAGTGAAACCTAAAAATGAAAGCGGTTACTGCAAAGGAACTGTTTAACCTAGAAGAACGAAATTTGGTGAGCCAAGTGGGATTGGTGTACTGATCATTACGCACCAGTATCATCAAGATTGGGTGAACAAATGTTTGCTGAGATTTCAGGATACTCGTAGTTTTTTGGAAGCTTGGCAACACCTTTCATTGAAAGTGATTCTCTTTAGTCTCTGCTTGGTGCTACTTCAATAGGACACAAACCATAGCGATAGAACTTGGAACTACATTATTGTGCCAAGTTTCAAAGAGCTAGCACAAACCGTGTTTGATTTAGAGTTCCAACTACATGTATCCACATAGGAGAAAACAGAGTGAAACCTAAACATGAAAACGGTTACTGCAAAGGAATGGTTTAACCTAGAAGAACGAAACTTGGTGAGCCAAGTGGGATTGGTGTCCTGATCATTACCTGCCAATATAATAAAGATTGGGTGAAAAAATGTTTGCTGAGATTTCAGGAAACTCGTAGTTTTATGGAAGCTTTACAACCCCTTTCAATGAAAGTGATTCTCGTCAGTCTCTGCTTGGGGCTACTTCAATAGGACACAAACCATAGTGATAGAACTTGGAACTACATTATTGTGCCAAGTTTCAAAGAGCTAGGACAAACCGTGTTTGATTTAGAGTTCCAACTACATGTATCCATATAGGAGAAAACAGAGGGAAACCTAAAAATGAAAACGGTTACTGCAAAGGAACGGTTTAACCTAGAAGAACGAAATTTGGTGAGCCAAGTGGGATTGGTGTACTGATCATTACGTGCCAGTATCATCAAGATTGGGTGAACAAATGTTTGCTGAGATTTCAGGATACTCGTAGTTTTTTGGAAGCTTGGCAACACCTTTCATTGAAAGTGATTCTCGTTAGTCTCTGCTTGGTGCTACTTCAATAGGACACAAACCATAGCGATAGAACTTGGAACTACATTATTGTGCCAAGTTTCAAAGAGCTAGCACAAACCGTGTTTGATTTAGAGTTCCAACTACATGTATCCACATAGGAGAAAACAGAGTGAAACCTAAACATGAAAACGGTTACTGCAAAGGAATGGTTTAACCTAGAAGAACGAAACTTGGTGAGCCAAGTGGGATTGGTGTCCTGATCATTACCTGCCAATATAATAAAGATTGGGTGAAAAAATGTTTGCTGAGATTTCAGGAAACTCGTAGTTTTATGGAAGCTTTGCAACCCCTTTCAATGAAAGTGATTCTCGTCAGTCTCTGCTTGGGGCTACTTCAATAGGACACAAACCATAGTGATAGAACTTGGAACTACATTATTGTGCCAAGTTTCAAAGAGCTAGCACAAACCGTGTTTGATTTAGAGTTCCAACTACATGTATCCATATAGGAGAAAACAGAGTGAAACCTAAACATGAAAACGGTTACTGCAAAAGGAATGGTTTAACCTAGAAGAACGAAACTTGGTGAGCCAAGTGGGATTGGTGTCCTGATCATTACCTGCCAATATAATAAAGATTGGGTGAAAAAATGTTTGCTGAGATTTCAGGAAACTCGTCGTTTTTTGGAAGCTTGGCAACCCCTTTCAATGATAGTTATTCTCGTCAGTCTCTGCTTGGTGCTACTTCAATAGGACACAAACCATAGCGATAGAACTTGGAACTACATTATTGTGCCAAGTTTCAAAGAGCTAGCACAAACCGTGTTTGATTTAGAGTTCCAACTACATGTATCCATATAGGGGAAAACAGAGTGAAACCTAAACATGAAAACGGTTACTGCAAAGGAACGTTTAACGAATAAGAACGAAATATGGTGAGGCAAGTGGGATTGGTGTACTGATCATTACCTGCCAGTATCATCAAGATTGGGTGAAAAAATGTTTGCTGAGATTTCAGGAAACTCGTCGTTTTTTGGAAGCTTGGCAACCCCTTTCAATGAAAATGATTCTCTTCAGTCTCTGCTTGGAGCTACTTCAATAGGACACAAGCCATAGCGATAGAACTTGGAACTACATTATTGTGCCAAGTTTCAAAGAGCTAGCACAAACCGTGTTTGATTTAGAGTTCCAACTACATGTATCCATATAGGAGAAAACAGAGTGAAACCTAAACATGAAAACGGTTACTGCAAAGTAACGGTTTAACAACGAAGAACGAAATTTGGTGAGCCAAGTGGGATTGGTGTACTGATCATTACCTGCCAGTATCATCAAGATTGGGTGAAAAAATGTTTGCTGAGATTTCAGGAAACTCGTAGTTTTTTGGAAGCTTGGCAACCCCTTTCAATGAAAGTGATTCTCCTCAGTCTCTGCTTGGGGTACTTCAATAGGACACAAACCATAGCGATAGAACTTGGAACTACATTATTGTGCCAAGTTTCAAAGAGCTAGCACAAACCGTGTTTGATTTAGAGTTCCAACTACATGTATCCATATAGGAGAAAACAGAGTGAAACAAAAACATGAAAACGGTTACTGCAAACGAATGATTTAATCTAGAAGAACGAAAATTGGTGAGCCAAGTGGGGATTGGTGTACTGATCATTACCTGCCAGTATCATCAAGATTGGGTGAAAAAATGTTTGCTGAGATTTCAGGAAACTCGTAGTTTTTTGGAATCTTGGCAATCCCTTTCAATAAAAGTGATTCTCGTCAGTCTCTGCTTTGGGTACTTCAATAGGACACAAACCATAGCGATAGAACTTGGAACTACATTATTGTGCCAAGTTTCAAAGAGCTAGCACAAACCGTGTTTGATTTAGAGTTCCAACTACATGTATCCATATAGGAGAAAACAGAATGAAACCTAAACATGAAAACGGTTACTGCAAAGGAACGGTTTAACCAAGAAGAACGAAATTTTGGTGAGCCAAGTGGGATTGGTGTACTGATCATTACCTGCCAGTATCATCAAGATTGGGTGAAAAAATGTTTGCTGAGATTTCAGGAAACTCGTAGTTTTTTGGAAGCTTGGCAACCCCTTTCAATGAAAGTGATTCTCGTCAGTCTCTGCTTGGGACTACTTCAATAGGACACAAACCATAGCGATAGAACATGGAACTACATTATTGTGCCAAGTTTCAAAGAGCTAGCACAAACCGTGTTTGATTTAGAGTTCCAACTACATGTATCCATATAGGAGAAAACAGAGTGAAACCTAAACATGAAAACGGTTACTGCAAACTAACGGTTTAACCTAGAAGACAGAAATTTGGTGAGCCAAGTGGGACTGGTGTACTGATCATTACCTGAAAGTATCATCAAGATTGGGTGAAAAAATGTTTGCTGAGATTTCAGGAAACTCGTAGTTTTTTGGAAGCTTGGCAACCCCTTTCAATGAAAGTGATTCTCGTCAGTCTCTGCTTGGGGCTACTTCAATAGGACACAAACCATAGCGATAGAACTTGGAACTACATTTTTGTGCCAAGTTTCAAAGAGCTAGCACAAACCGTGTTTGATTTAGAGTTCCAAATACATGTATCCATATTGGAGAAACAGAGTGAAACCTAAACATGAAAACGGTTACTGCAAGTGAACGATTCAATCTAGAAGAACGAAATTTGGTGAGCCAAGTTGGATTGGTGTACTGATCAATACCTGAAAGTATCATCAAGATTGGGTGAAAAAACGTTTGCTGAGATTTCAGGAAACCCTTAGTTTTGTGGAAGCTTGGCAACCCTTTCAATGAAAGTGATTCTCGTCAGTCTCTGCTTGGGGCTACTTCAATAGGACACAAACCAAAGCGATAGAACTTGGAATTACATTCTTGTGCCAGGTTTCAAAGAGGTAGCACAAACCGTGTTTGATTTAGAGTTCCAACTACATGTATCCATATAGGAGAAAACAGAGTGAAACCTAAAAATGAAAACTGTTACTGCAAAGGAACGGTTTAACAAAGAAGAACGAAATTTGGTGAGCCAAGTGGGATTGGTGTCCTGATCATTACCTGCCAGTATTTTCAAGATTGGGTGAACAAATGTTTGCTGAGATTTCAGGAAACTCGTAGTTTTTTGGAAGCTTTGCAATGCCTTTCAATGAAAGTGATTCTCGTCAGTCTCTGCTTGGAGCTACTTCAATAGGACACAAACCATAGCGATAGAACTTGGAACTACATTATTGTGCCAAGTTTCAAAGAGCTAGCACAAACCGTGTTTGAGTTAGAGTTCCAACTACATGTATCCTCATAGGAGAAAACAGAGTGAAACCTAAACATGAAAACGGTTACTGTAAAGGAAGGATTTAACCTAGAAGAACGAAATTTGGTGAGACAAGTGGAATTGGTGTCCTGATCATTACCTGCCAATATCATAAAGATGGGTGAAAAAAATGTTTGCTGAGGATTTCAGGAAACTCGTAGTTTTATGGAGGCTTTGCAACCCCTTTCAATGAAAGTGATTCTCGTCAGTCTCTGCTTGGGGCTACTTCAATAGGACACAAACCATAGCGATAGAACTTGGAACTACATTCTTGTCCCAGGTTTCAAAGAGCTCGCAAAAACCGTGTTTGATTTAGAGTTCCAAGTACATGTATCCATATAGGAGAAAACAGAGTGAAACCTAAACATGAAACGGTTACTGCAAAGGAACGGTTTAACCTAGAAGATCGAAATTTGGTGAGCCAAGTGGGATTGGTGTACTTATCATTACCTGCCAGTATCATCAAGATTGGGTGAAAAAATATTTGCTGAGATTTCAGGAAACTCGTAGTTTTTTGGAAGCTTGGCAACCCCTTTCAATGAAAGTGATTCTCGTCAGCCTCTGCTTGGGGTACTTCAATAGGACACAAACCATAGCGATAGAACTTGGAACTACATTCTTGTGCCAAGTTTCAAAGAGCTAGCACAAACCGTGTTTGATTTAGAGTTCCAACTACATGTATCCATATAGGAGAAAACAGAGTGAAACCTAAACATGAAAACGGTTACTGCAAAGGAACGGTTTAACCTAGAAGAACGAAATTTGGTGAGCCAAGTGGGATTGGTGTACTGATCATTACCTGCCAGTATCATCAAGATTGGGTGAAAAATGTTTGCTGAGATTTCAGGAAACTCGCAGTTTTTTGGAATCTTGGCAACCCCTTTCAATGAAAGTGATTCTCGTCAGTCTCTGCTTGGGGCGACTTCAATAGGACACAAACCATAGCAAGAGAACTTGGAACTACATTATTGTGCCAAGTTTCAAAGAGCTAGCACAAACCGTGTTTGATTTAGAGTTCCAACTACATGTATCCACATAGGAGAAAACAGCGTGAAACCTAAACATGAAAACGGTTACTGCAAAGGAATGGGTTAACCTAGAAGAACGAAATTTGGTGAGCCAAGTGGGATTGGTGTCCTGATCATTACCGGCCAATATAATAAAGATTGGGTGAAAAAATGTTTGCTGAGATTTCAGAAACTCGTAGTTTTTTGGAAGCTTGGCAAACCCTTTCAATGAAAATGATTCTCTTCAGTCTCTGCTTGGAGCTACTTCAATAGGACACAAGCCATTGCGATAGAACTTGGAACTACATTATTGTGCCAAGTTTCAAAGAGCTAGCACAAACCGTGTTTGATTTAGAGTTCCAAACTACATGTATCCATATAGGAGAAAACAGAGTGAAACCTAAACATGAAAACGGTTACTGCAAAGGAACGGTTTAACAACGAAGAACGAAATTTGGTGAGCCAAGTGGGATTGGTGTACTGATCATTACCTGCCAGTATCATCAAGATTGGGTGAAAAAATGTTTGCTGAGATTTCAGGAAACTCGTAGTTTTTTGGAAGCTTGGCAACACCTTTCAATGAAAGTGATTCTCCTCAGTCTCTGCTTGGGGTACTTCAATAGGACACAAACCATAGCGATAGAACTTGGAACTACATTATTGTGCCAAGTTTCAAAGAGCTAGCACAAACCGTGTTTGATTTAGAGTTCCAACTACATGTATCCATATAGGAGAAAACAGAGTGAAACAAAAACATGAAAACGGTTACTGCAAACGAATGATTTAATCTAGAAGAACGAAAATTGGTGAGCCAAGTGGGATTGGTGTACTGATCATTACCTGAAAGTATCATCAAGATTGGGTGAAAAAATGTTTGCTGAGAATTCAGGGAACTCGTAGTTTTTTGGAAGCTTGGCAACCCCTTTCAATGAAAGTGATTCTCGTGAGTCTCTGCTTGGGGCTACTTCAATAGGACACAAACCATAGCGACAGAACTTGGAACTATATTCTTGTGCCAGGTTTCAAAGAGCTAGCACAAACCTTGTTGATTTAGAGTTCCAACTTCATGTATCCATATAGGATAAAACAGAGTGAAACCTAAACATGAAAACGGTTACTGCAAAGGAACGGTTTAACCTAGAAGAACGAAATTTGGTGAGCCAAGTGGGATTGGTGTACTTATCATTACCTGCCAGTATCATCAAGATTGGGTGAAAAAATGTTTGCTGAGATTTCAGGAAACTCGTAGTTTTTTGGAATCTTGGCAATCCCTTTCAATAAAAGTGATTCTCGTCAGTCTCTGCTTTGGGTACTTCAATAGGACACAAACCATAGCGATAGAACTTGGAACTACATTATTGTGCCAAGTTTCAAAGAGCTAGCACAAACCGTGTTTGATTTAGAGTTCCAACTACATGTATCCATATAGGAGAAAACAGAATGAAACCTAAACATGAAAACGGTTACTGCAAAGGAACGGTTTAACCAAGAAGAACGAAATTTGGTGAGCCAAGTGGGATTGGTGTACTGATCATTACCTGCCAGTATCATCAAGATTGGGTGAAAAATGTTTGCTGAGATTTCAGGAAACTCGTAGTTTTTTGGAAGCTTGGCAACCCCTTTCAATGAAAGTGATTCTCGTCAGTCTCTGCTTGGGGCTACTTCAATAGGACACAAACCATAGCGATAGAACATGGAACTACATTATTGTGCCAAGTTTCAAAGAGCTAGCACAAACCGTGTTTGATTTAGAGTTCCAACTACATGTATCCATATAGGAGAAAACAGAGTGAAACCTAAACATGAAAACGGTTACTGCAAACGAACGGTTTAACCTAGAAGACAGAAATTTGGTGAGCCAAGTGGGACTGGTGTACTGATCATTACCTGAAAGTATCATCAAGATTGGGTGAAAAAATGTTTGCTGAGATTTCAGGAAACTCGTAGTTTTTTGGAAGCTTGGCAACCCCTTTCAATGAAAGTGATTCTCGTCAGTCTCTGCTTGGGGCTACTTCAATAGGACACAAACCATAGCGATAGAACTTGGAACTACATTTTTGTGCCAAGTTTCAAAGAGCTAGCACAAACCGTGTTTGATTTAGAGTTCCAAATACATGTATCCATATTGGAGAAACAGAGTGAAACCTAAACATGAAAACGGTTACTGCAAGCGAACGATTCAATCTAGAAGAACGAAATTTGGTGAGCCAAGTGGGATTGGTGTACTGATCAATACCTGAAAGTATCATCAAGATTGGGTGAAAAAACGTTTGCTGAGATTTCAGGAAACCCTTAGTTTTGTGGAAGCTTGGCAACCCTTTCAATGAAAGTGATTCTCGTCAGTCTCTGCTTGGGGCTACTTCAATAGGACACAAACCAAAGCGATAGAACTTGGAATTACATTCTTGTGCCAGGTTTCAAAGAGGTAGCACAAACCGTGTTTGATTTAGAGTTCCAACTACATGTATCCATATAGGGGAAAACAGAGTGAAACCTAAACATGAAAACGGTTACTGCAAAGGAACGGTTTAACCAAGAAGAACGAAATTTGGTGAGCCAAGTGGGATTGGTGTACTGATCATTACCTGCCAGTATTTTCAAGATTGGGTGAACAAATGTTTGCTGAGATTTCAGGAAACTCGTAGTTTTTTTGGAAGCTTTGCAATGCCTTTCAATGAAAGTGATTCTCGTCAGTCTCTGCTTGGGGCTACTTCAATAGGACACAAACCATAGCGATAGAACTTGGAACTACATTATTGTGCCAAGTTTCAAAGAGCTAGCACAAACCGTGTTTGAGTTAGAGTTCCAACTACATGTATCCACATAGGAGAAAACAGAGTGAAACCTAAACATGAAAACGGTTACTGCAAAGGAAGGATTTAACCTAGAAGAACGAAATTTGGTGAGACAAGTGGAATTGGTGTCCTGATCATTACCTGCCAATATCATAAAGATTGGGTGAAAAAATGTTTGCTGAGATTTCAGGAAACTCGTAGTTTTATGGAGGCTTTGCAACCCCTTTCAATGAAAGTGATTCTCGTCAGTCTCTGCTTGGGGCTACTTCAATAGGACACAAACCATAGCGATAGAACTTGGAACTACATTCTTGTCCCAGGTTTCAAAGAGCTAGCAAAAACCGTGTTTGATTTAGAGTTCCAAGTACATGTATCCATATAGGAGAAAACAGAGTGAAACCTAAACATGAAAACGGTTACTGCAAAGGAACGGTTTAACCTAGAAGATCGAAATTTGGTGAGCCAAGTGGGATTGGTGTACTTATCATTACCTGCCAGTATCATCAAGATTGGGTGAAAAAATATTTGCTGAGATTTCAGGAAACTCGTAGTTTTTTGGAAGCTTGGCAACCCCTTTCAATGAAAGTGATTCTCGTCAGCCTCTGCTTGGGGTACTTCAATAGGACACAAACCATAGCGATAGAACTTGGAACTACATTCTTGTGCCAAGTTTCAAAGAGGTAGCACAAACCGTGTTTGATTTAGAGTTCCAACTACATGTATCCATATAGGAGAAAACAGAGTGAAACCTAAAAATGAAAACGGTTACTGCAAAGGAACGGTTTAACCTAGAAGAACGAAATTTGGTGAGCCAAGTGGGATTGGTGTACTGATCATTACCTGCCAGTATCATCAAGATTGGGTGAAAAATGTTTGCTGAGATTTCAGGAAACTCGCAGTTTTTTGGAATCTTGGCAACCGCTTTCAATGAAAGTGATTCTCGTCAGTCTCTGCTTGGGGCGACTTCAATAGGACACAAACCATAGCGAGAGAACTTGGAACTACATTATTGTGCCAAGTTTCAAAGAGCTAGCACAAACCGTGTTTGATTTAGAGTTCCAACTACATGTATCCACATAGGAGAAAACAGCGTGAAACCTAAACATGAAAACGGTTACTGCAAAGGAATGGTTTAACCTAGAAGAACGAAATTTGGTGAGCCAAGTGGGATTGGTGTCCTGATCATTACCTGCCAATATAATAAAGATTGGGTGAAAAAATGTTTGCTGAGATTTCAGGAAACTCGTAGTTTTATGGAAGCTTGGCAACCCCTTTCAATGAAAGTGATTCTCGTCAGTCTCTGCTTGGGGCTATTCAATAGGACACAAACCATAGTGATAGAACTTGGAACTTCATTATTGTGCCAAGTTTCAAAGAGCTAGCACAAACCGTGTTTGATTTAGAGTTCCAACTACATGTATCCATATAGGAGAAAACAGAGTGAAACCTAAACATGAAAACGGTTACTGCAAAGGAACGGTTTAACCTAGAGGAACGAAATTTGGTGAGCCAAGTGGGATTGGTGTACTTATCATTACCTGCCAGTATCATCAAGATTGGGTGAAAAAATGTTTGCTGAGATTTCAGGAAACTCGTAGTTTTTGGAAGCTTGGCAACCCCTTTCAATGAAAGTGATTCTCGTCAGTCTCTGCTTGGGGCTACTTCAATAGGACACAAACCATAGCGATAGAACTTGGAACTACATTTTTGTGCCAAGTTTCAAAGAGCTAGCACAAACCGTGTTTGATTTAGAGTTCCAAATACATGTATCCATATTGGAGAAACAGAGTGAAACCTAAACATGAAAACGGTTACTGCAAGCGAACGATTCAATCTAGAAGAACGAATTTGGTGAGCCAAGTGGGATTGGTGTACTGGATCAATACCTGAAAGTATCATCAAGATTGGGTGAAAAAACGTTTGCTGAGATTTCAGGAAACCCTTAGTTTTGTGGAAGCTTGGCAACCCTTTCAATGAAAGTGATTCTCGTCAGTCTCTGCTTGGGGCTACTTCAATAGGACACAAACCAAAGCGATAGAACTTGGAATTACATTCTTGTGCCAGGTTTCAAAGAGGTAGCACAAACCGTGTTTGATTTAGAGTTCCAACTACATGTATCCATATAGGGAAAACAGAGTGAAACCTAAACATGAAAACGGTTACTGCAAAGGAACGGTTTAACCAAGAAGAACGAAATTTGGTGAGCCAAGTGGGATTGGTGTACTGATCATTACCTGCCAGTATTTTCAAGATTGGGTGAACAAATGTTTGCTGAGATTTCAGGAACTCGTAGTTTTTTGGAAGCTTTGCAATGCCTTTCAATGAAAGTGATTCTCGTCAGTCTCTGCTTGGGGCTACTTCAATAGGACACAAACCATAGCGATAGAACTTGGAACTACATTATTGTGCCAAGTTTCAAAGAGCTAGCACAAACCGTGTTTGAGTTAGAGTTCCAACTACATGTATCCACATAGGAGAAAACAGAGTGAAACCTAAACATGAAAACGGTTACTGCAAAGGAAGGATTTAACCTAGAAGAACGAAATTTGGTGAGACAAGTGGAATTGGTGTCCTGATCATTACCTGCCAATATCATAAAGATTGGGTGAAAAAATGTTTGCTGAGATTTCAGGAAACTCGTAGTTTTATGGAGGCTTTGCAACCCCTTTCAATGAAAGTGATTCTCGTCAGTCTCTGCTTGGGGCTACTTCAATAGGACACAAACCATAGCGATAGAACTTGGAACTACATTCTTGTCCCAGGTTTCAAAGAGCTAGCAAAAACCGTGTTTGATTTAGAGTTCCAAGTACATGTATCCATATAGGAGAAAACAGAGTGAAACCTAAACATGAAAACGGTTACTGCAAAGGAACGGTTTAACCTAGAAGATCGAAATTTGGTGAGCCAAGTGGGATTGGTGTACTTATCATTACCTGCCAGTATCATCAAGATTGGGTGAAAAAATATTTGCTGAGATTTCAGGAAACTCGTAGTTTTTTGGAAGCTTGGCAACCCCTTTCAATGAAAGTGATTCTCGTCAGCCTCTGCTTGGGGTACTTCAATAGGACACAAACCATAGTGATAGAACTTGGAACTACATTCTTGTGCCAAGTTTCAAAGAGGTAGCACAAACCGTGTTTGATTTAGAGTTCCAACTACATGTATCCATATAGGAGAAAACAGAGTGAAACCTAAAAATGAAAACGGTTACTGCAAAGGAACGGTTTAACCTAGAAGAACGAAATTTGGTGAGCCAAGTGGGATTGGTGTACTGATCATTACCTGCCAGTATCATCAAGATTGGGTGAAAAATGTTTGCTGAGATTTCAGGAAACTCGCAGTTTTTGGAATCTTGGCAACCGCTTTCAATGAAAGTGATTCTCGTCAGTCTCTGCTTGGGGCGACTTCAATAGGACACAAACCATAGCGAGAGAACTTGGAACTCCATTATTGTGCCAAGTTTCAAAGAGCTAGCACAAACCGTGTTTGATTTAGAGTTCCAACTACATGTATCCATATAGGAGAAAACAGAGTGAAAACTAAACATGAAAACGGTTACTGCAAACGAATGATTTAATCTAGAAGAACAAAATTTGGTGAGCCAAGTGGGATTGGTGTACTGATCATTACCTGAAAATTCATCAAGATTGGGTGAAAAAATGTTTGCTGAGAATTCAGGAAACTCATAGTTTTTTGGAAGCTTGGCAACCCCTTTCAATGAAAGTGATTCTCGTCATTCTCTGCTTGGGGCTACTTCAATAGGACACAAACCATAGCGATAGAACTTTGAACTACATTCTTGTGCCAGGATTCAAAGAGCTAGCACAAACCGTGTTTGATTTAGAGTTCCAACTACATGTATCCATATAGGAGAAAACAGAGTGAAACCTAAAAATGAAAACGGTTACTGCAAAGGAACGGTTTAACCTAGAAGAACGAATTTGGTGAGCCAAGTGGGATTGGTGTACTTTTCATTACCTGCCAGTATCATCAAGATTGGGTGAAAAAATGTTTTGCTGAGATTTCAGGAAACTCGTAGTTTTTTGGAAGCTTGGCAACCCCTTTCAATAAAAGTGATTCTCGTCAGTCTCTTCTTGGGGTACTTCAATAGGACACAAACCATAGCGATAGATCTTGGAACTACATTATTGTGCCAAGTTTCAAAGAGGTAGCAAAAACCGTGTTTGATTTAGAGTTCCAAATACATGTATCCATATAGGAGAAAAAATTTTGAAACCTAAACATGAAAACGGTTACTGCAAAGGAACGGTTTCACCTAGAAGAACGAAATTTGGTGAGCCAAGTGGGATTGATGTACTTATCATTACCTGCCAATATCATCAAGATTGGGTGAAAAAATGTTTGCTGTGATTTCAGGAAACTCGTAGTTTTATGGAAGCTTGGCAACCCCTTTCAATGAAAGTGATTCTCGTCAGTCTCTGCTTGGGGTACTTCAATAGGACACAAACCATAGCGATAGAACTTGGAACTACATTCTTGTGCCAAGTTTCAAAGAGCTAGCACAAACCGTGTTTGATTTAGAGTTCCAACTACATGTATCCATATAGGAGAAAACAGAGTGAAACCTAAACATGAAAACGGTTACTGCAAACGAACGGTTTAACCTAGAGGAACGAAATTTGGTGAGCCAAGTGGGATTGGTGTACTTATCATTACCTGCCAGTATCATCAAGATTGGTTGAAAAAATGTTTGCTGAGATTTCAGGAAACTTGTAGTTTTTTGGAAGCTTGGCAACCCCTTTCAATGAAAGTGATTCTCGTCAGTCTCTGCTTGGTGCTACTTCAATAGGACACAAACCATAGCGATAGAACTTGGAACTACATTCTTGTGCCAAGTTTCAAAGAGCTAGCACAAACCGTGTTTGATTTAGAGTTCCAACTACATGTATCCATATAGGAGAAAACAGAGTGAAACCTAAACATGAAAACGGTTACTGCAAACGAATGATTTAATCTAGAAGAACAACATTTGGTGAGCCAAGTGGGATTGGTGTACTGATCATTACCTGAAAATATCATCAAGATTGGGTGAAAAAATGTTTGCTGAGAATTCAGGAAACTCGTAGTTTTTTTGGAATCTTGGCAACCCCTTTCAATGAAAGTGATTCTCGTCATTCTCTGCTTGGGGCTACTTCAATAGGACACAAGCCATAGTGATAGAACTTTGAACTACATTCTTGTGCCAGGTTTCAAAGAGCTAGCACAAACCGTGTTTGATTTAGAGTTCCAACTACATGTATCCATATAGGAGAAAACAGAGTGAAACCTAAAAATGAAAACGGTTACTGCAAAGGAACGGTTTAACCTAGAAGAACGAAATTTGGTGAGCCAAGTAGGATTGGTGTACTTATCATTACCTGCCAGTATCATCAAGATTGGGTGAAAAAATGTTTGCTGAGATTTCAGGAAACTCGTAGTTTTTTGGAAGCTTGGCAACCCCTTTCAATAAAAGTGATTCTCGTCAGTCCCTGCTTGGGGTACTTCAATAGGACACAAACCATAGCCATAGAACTTGGAACTACATTCTTGTGCCAAGTTTTCAAAGAGCTAGCACAAACCGTGTTTGATTTAGAGTTCCAACTACATGTATCCATATTGGAGAAAACAGAGTGAAACCTAAACATGAAAACGGTTACTGCAAAGGAACGGTTTAACCAAGAAGAACGAAATTTGGTGAGCCAAGTGGGATTGGTGTACTGATCATTACCTGCCAGTATCATCAAGATTGGGTGAAAAAATGTTTGCTGAGATTTCAGGAAACTCGTAGTTTTTTGGAAGCTTGGCAACCCCTTTCAATGAAAGTGATTCTCCTCAGTCTCTGCTTGGGGCTACTTCAATAGGACACAAACCATAGCGATAGAACTTGGAACTACATTCTTGTGCCAAGTTTCAAAGAGCTAGCACAAACCGTGTTTGATTTAGAGTTCCAACTACATGTATCCATATAGGAGAAAACAGAGTGAAACCTAAACATGAAAACGGTTACTGCAAACGAATGATTTAATCTAGAAGAACAAAATTTGGTGAGCCAATGGGATTGGTGTACTGATCATTACCTGAAAAATATCATCAAGATTGGGCGAAAAAATGTTTACTGAGAATTCATGAAACTCATATTTTTTTGGAAGCTTGGCAACCCCTTTCAATGAAAGTGATTCTCGTCATTCTCTGCTTGGGGCTACTTCAATAGGACACAAACCATAGTGATAGAACTTGGAACTACATTATTGTGCCAAGTTTCAAAGAGCTAGCACAAACCGTGTTTGATTTAGAGTTCCAACTACATGTATCCATATAGGAGAAAACAGAGTGAAACCTAAACATGAAAACGGTTACTGCAAACGAACGGTTTAACCTAGAGGAACGAAATTTGGTGAGCCAAGTGGGATTGGTGTACTTATTATTACCTGCCAGTATCATCAAGATTGGGTGAAAAAATGTTTGCTGAGATTTCAGGAAACTCGTAGTTTTTTGGAAGCTTGGCAACCCCTTTCAATGAAAGTGATTCTCGTCAGTCTCTGCTTGGGGCTACTTCAATAGGACACAAACCATAGCGATAGAACTTGGAACTACATTATTGTGAAAAGTTTCAAAGAGGTAGCACAAACCGTGTTTGATTTAGAGTTCCAAATACATGTATCCATATAGGAGAAAAAATTTTGAAACCTAAACATGAAATCGGTTACTGCAAAGGAACGGTTTCACCTAGAAGAACGAAATTTGGTGAGCCAAGTGGGATAGGTGTACTTATCATTACCTGCAAATATAATCAAGATTGGGTTAAAAAATGTTTGCTGTGATTTCAGAAAACTCGTAGTTTTATGGAAGCTTGGCAACCCCTTTCAATGAAAGTGATTCTCGTCAGTCTCTTCTTGGGGTACTTCAATAGGACACAAACCATAGCGATAGAACTTGGAACTACATTATTGTGCCAAGTTTCAAAGTGCTAGCACAAACCGTGTTTGATTTAGAGTTCCAACTACATGTATCCATATAGGAGAAAACAGAGTGAAACCTAAAAATGAAAACGGTTACTGCAAAGGAACGGTTTAACCAAGAAGAACGAAATTTGGTGAGCCAAGTGGGAATGGTGTACTGATCATTACCTGCCAGGATCATCAAGATTGGGTGAAAAAATGTTTGCTGAGATTTCAGGAAACTCGTAGTTTTTTGGAAGCTTGGCAACCCCTTTCAATGAAAGTGATTCTCGTCAGTCTCTACTTGGGGTACTTCAATAGGACACAAACCATAGCGATAGAACTTGGAACTACATTATTGTGCCAAGGTTCAAAGAGCTAGCACAAACCGTGTTTGATTTAGAGTTCCAACTACATGTATCCATATAGGAGAAAACAGAGTGAAACCTAAACATGAAAACGGTTACTGCAAAGGAACGGTTTAACCTAGAAGAACGAAATTTGGTGAGCCAAGTGGGATTAGTGTACTTATCATTACCTGCCAGTATCATCAAGATTGGGTGTAAAAATGTTTGCTGAGATTTCAGGAAACTCGTAGTTTTCTGGAAGCTTGGCAACCCCTTTCAATGAAAGTGATTCTCGTCAGTCTCTGCTTGGCGCTACTTCAATAAGACACAAACCATAGCGATAGAACTTGGAACTACATTATTGTGAAAAGTTTCAAAGAGGTAGCACAAACCGTGTTTGATTTAGAGTTCCTAATACATGTGTCCATATAGGAGAAAAAATTTTGACCTAAACATGAAAACGGTTACTGCAAAGGAACGGTTTCACCAAGAAGAACGAAATTTGGTGAGATAAGTGGGATTGGTGTACTTATCATTACCTGCCAGTATCATCAAGATTGGGTAAAAAAATATTTGCTGAGATTTCAGGAAACTCGTAGTTTTTTGGAAACTTGGCAACCCCTTTCAATGAAAATGATTCTCATCAGTCTCTGCTTGGAGCTACTTCAATAGGACACAAGCCATAGAGATAGAACTTGGAACTACATTATTGTGCCAAGTTTCAAAGAGCTAGCAGAAACCGTGTTTGATTTAGAGTTCCAACTACATGTATCCATATAGGAGAAAACAGAGTGAAACCTAAACATGAAAACGGTTACTGCAAAGGAACGGTTTAACCAAGAAGAACGAAATTTGGTGAGCCAAGTGGGATTCGTGTCCTGATCATTACCTGCCAATATCATCAAGATTGGGTGAAAAAATGTTTGCTGAGATTTCCGGAAACTCGTAGTTTTTTGGAAGCTTTGCAACCCCTTTCAATGAAAGTGATTCTCGTCAGTCTCTGCTTGGGTCTACTTCAATAGGCCACAAACCATAGCGATAGAACTTGGAACTACATTATTGTGCCAAGTTTCAAAGAGCTAGCACACACCGTGTTTGATTTAGAGTTCCAACTACATGTATCCATATAGGATAAAACAGAGTGAAACCTAAACATGAAAACGGTTACTGCAAGCGAACGATTTAATCTAGAAGAACGAAATTTGGTGACCCAAGTGGGATTGGTGTACTGATCAATACATGAAAGCATCATCAAGATTGGGTGAAAAAACGTTCGCTGAGATTTCAGGAAACCCATAGTTTTGTGGAAGCTTGTCAACCCCTTTCAATGAAAGTGATTCTCGTCAGTCTCTGCTTGGGGCTACTTCAATAGGACACAAACCATAGCGATGGAACTTGGAATTACATTCCTGTGCCAGGTTTCAAAGAGGTAGCACAAACCGTGTTTGATTTAGAGTTCCAACTACATGTATCCATATAGGAGAAAACAGAGTGAAACCTAAACATGAAAACGGTTACTGCAAAGGAACGGTTTAACCTAGAAGAACGAATTGGTGAGCCAAGTGGGATTGGTGTACTTATCATTACCTGCCAGTATCATCAAGATTGGGTGAAAAAATGTTTGCTGAGATTTCAAGAAACTCGTAGTTTTTTGGAAGCTTGGCAACCCCTTCAATAAAAGTGATTCTCGTCAGTCTCTGCTTGGGGTACTTCAATAGGACACAAACCATAGCGATAGAACTTGGAACTACATTATTGTGCCAAGTTTCAAAGAGGTAGCACAAACCGTGTTTGATTTAGAGTTCCAACTACATGTATCCATATAGGAGAAAACAGAGTGAAACCTAAAAATGAAAACGGTTACTGCAAAGGAACGGTTTAACCTAGAAGAACGAAATTTGGTGAGCCAATTAGATTAGTGTACTTATCATTACCTGCCAGTATCATCAAGATTGGGTGTAAAAATGTTTGCTGAGATTTCAGGAAACTCGTAGTTTTCTGGAAGCTTGGCAACCCCTTTCAATAAAAGTGATTCTCATCAGTCTCTGCTTGGGGCTACTTCAATAGACACAAACCATGGCGATAGAACTTGGAACTACTTTCTTGTGCCAAGTTTCAAAGAGCTAGCACAAACCGTGTTTGATTTACAGTTCCAACTACATGTATCCATATAGGAGAAAACAGAGTGAAACCTAAACATGAAAACGGTTTCTGCAAACGAACGATTTAATTTAGAAGAACGAAATTTGGTGAGCCAAGTGGGATTGGTGTACTGATCATTACCTGAAAGTATCATCAAGATTGGGTGAAAAAATGTTTGCTGAGAATTCAGGAAACTCGTTGTTTTTGGAAGCTTGGCAACCCCTTTCAATGAAAGTGATTCTCGTCCGTCTCTGCTTGGGGCTAATTCAATAGGACACAAACCATGGCAATAGAACTTGGAACTACTTTCTTGTGCCAAGTTTCAAAGAGCTAGCACAAACCGTGTTTGATTTAGAGTTCCAACTACATGTATCCATATAGGAGAAAACAGAGTGAAACCTAAACATGAAACGGTTACTGCAAATGAACGGTTTAACCAAGAAGAACGAAATTTGGTGAGCCAAGTGGGATTGGTGTACTTATCTTTACCTGCCAGTATCATCAAGTTTGGGTGAAAAAATGTTTGCTGAGATTTCAGGAAACTCGTAGTTTTTTGGAAGCTTGGCAACCCCTTTTCAATAAAAGTGATTCTCGTCAGTCTCTGCTTGGGGTACTTCAATAGGACACAAACCATAGTGATAGAACTTGGAACTACATTATTGTGCCAAGTTTCAAAGAGCTAGCACAAACCGTGTTTGATTTAGAGTTCCAACTACATGTATCCATATAGGAGAAAACAGAGTGAAACCTAAAAATGAAAACGGTTAATGCAAAGGAACGGTGTAACCAAGAAGAACGAAATTTGGTGACCCAAGTGGGACTGGGTGTAGTGATCATTACCTGCCAGTATCATCAAGATTGGGTGAAAAAATGTTTGCTGAGATTTCAGGAAACTAGTAGTTTTTTGGAAGCTTGGCAACCCCTTTCAATGAAAGTGATTCTCGTCAGTCTCTGCTTGGGGCTACTTCAATAGGACACAAAACATAGCGATAGAACTTGGAACTACATTCTTGTGCCAAGTTTCAAAGAGCTAGCACAAACCGTGTTTGATTAGAGTTCCAACTACATGTATCCATATAGGAGAAAACAGAGTGAAACCTAAACATGAAAACAGTTACTGCAAACGAATGATTTAATCTAGAAGAACGAAATTTGGCGAGCCAAGAGGGATTGGTGTACTGATCATTACCTGAAAGTATCATCAAGATTGGGTGAAAAAATGTTTGCTGAGATTTCAGGAAACTCGTAGTTTTTTGGAAGCTTGGCAACCCCTTTCAATAAAAGTGATTCTCGTCAGTCTCTGCTTTGGGTACTTCAATAGGACACAAACCATAGCGATAGAACTTGGAACTACATTATTGTGCCAAGTATCAAAGAGCTAGCACAAACCGTGTTTGATTTAGAGTTCCAACTACATGTATCCATATAGGAGAAAACAGAGTGAAACCTAAACATGAAAACGGTTACTGCAAACGAACGATTTAATTTAGAAGAACGAAATTTGGTGAGCCAAGTGGGATTGGTGTACTGATCATTACCTGAAAGTATCATCAAGATTGGGTGAAAAAATGTTTGCTGAGAATTCAGGAAACTCGTTGTTTTTTGGAAGCTTGGCAACCCCTTTCAATGAAAGTGATTCTCGTCAGTCTCTGCTTGGGGCTACTTCAATAGGACACAAACCATGGCAATAGAACTTGGAACTACTTTCTTGTGCCCAGTTTCAAAGAGCTAGCACAAACCGTGTTTGATTTAGAGTTCCAACTACATGTATCCATATAGGAGAAAACAGAGTGAAACCTAAACATGAAAACGGTTACTGCAAAGGAACGGTTTAACCAAGAAGAACGAAATTTGGTGAGCCAAGTGGGATTGGTGTACTTATCATTACCTGCCAGTATCATCAAGTTTGGGTGAAAAAATGTTTGCTGAGATTTCAGGAAACTCGTAGTTTTTTGGAAGCTTGGCAACCCCTTTCAATAAAAGTGATTCTCGTCAGTCTCTGCTTGGGGTACTTCAATAGGACACAAACCATAGCGATAGAACTTGGAACTACATTACTCTGCCAAGCTTCAAAGAGCTTTCACAAACCTTGTTTGATTTAGAGTTCCAACTACATGTATCCATATAGGAGAAAACAGAGTGAAACCTAAACATGAAAACGGTTACTGCAAAGGAACGGTTTAACCTAGAAGAACGAAATTTGGTGAGCCAAGTGGGATTGGTGTACTTATCATTACCTGCCAGTATCATCAAGTTTGGGTGAAAAATGTTTGCTGAGATTTCAGGAAACTCGTAGTTTTTTGGAAGCTTGGCAACCCTTTCAATAAAAGTGATTCTCGTCAGTCTCTGCTTGGGGTACTTCAATAGGACACAAACCATAGCGATAGAACTTGGAACTACATTATTGTGCCAAGTTTCAAAGAGCTAGCACAAACCGTGTTTGATTTAGAGTTCCAAATACATGTATCCATATAGGAGAAAAAATTGTGAAACCTAAACATGAAAACGGTTACTGCAAAGGAAGGATTTAACCTAGAAGAACGAAATTTGGTGAGCCAAGTGGGATTGGTGTACTTATCATTACCTGCCAGTATCATCAAGATTGGGTGAAAAAATATTTGCTGAGATTTCAGGAAACTCGTAGTTTTTTGGAAGCTTGGCAACCCCTTTCAATAAAAGTGATTCTCGTCAGTCTCTGCTTGGGGTACTTCAATAGGACACAAACCATAGCGATAGAACTTGGAACTACATTATTGTGCCAAGTTTCAAAGAGCTAGCACAAACCGTGTTTGATTTAGAGTTCCAACTACATGTATCCATATAGGAGAAAACAGAGTGAAACCTAAAGATGAAAACAGTTACTGCAAAGGAACGGTTTAACCTAGAAGAACGAAATTTGGTGAGATAAGTGGGATTGGTGTACTGATCATTACCTGCCAGTATCATCAAGATTGGGTGAAAAATGTTTGCTGAGATTTCAGGAAACTCGTAGTTTTTTGGAAGCTTGGCAACCCCTTTCAATGAAAGTGATTCTCGTCAGTCTCTGCTTGGGGCGACTTCAATAGGACACAAACCATAGTGATAGAACTTGGAACTACTTTATTGTGCCAAGTTTCAAAGAGCTAGCACAAACCGTGTTTGATTTAGAGTTCCAACTACATGTATCCATATAGGAGAAAACAGAGTGAAACCTAAAAATGAAAATGGTTACTGCAAAGGAACGGTGTAACCAAGAAGAACGAAATTTGGTGAGCCAAGTGGGACTGGTGTAGTGATCATTACCTGCCAGTATCATCAAGATTGGGTGAAAACAATGTTTGCTGAGATTTCAGGAAACTCGTAGTTTATTGGAAGCTTGGCATCCCCTTTCAATGAAAGTGATTCTCGTCAGTCTCTGCTTTGGGCTACTTCAATAGGACACAAAACATAGCGATAGAACTTGGAACTACATTCTTGTGCCAAGTTTCAAAGAGCTAGCACAAAACCGTGTTTGATTTAGAGTTCCAACTACATGTATCCATATAGGAGAAAACAGAGTGAAACCTAAACATGAAAACGGTTACTGCAAACGAATGATTTAATCTAGAAGAACGAAATTTGGTGAGCCAAGTGGGATTGGTGTACTGATCATTACCTGAAAGTATCATCAAGATTGGGTGAAAAAATGTTTGCTGAGATTTCAGGAAACTCGTAGTTTTTTGGAAGCTTGGCAACCCCTTTCAATAAAAGTGATTCTCGTCAGTCTCTGCTTGGGGCTACTTCAATAGGACACAAACCATAGCGATAGAACTTGGAACTACATTATTGTGCCAAGTTTCAAAGAGCTAGCACAAACCGTGTTTGATTTAGAGTTCCAACTACATGTATCCATATAGGAGAAAACAGAGTGAAACCTAAAGATGAAAACGGTTACTGCAAAGGAACGGTTTAACCTAGAAGAACGAAATTTGGTGAGCCAAGTGGGATTGGTGTACTAATCATTACCTGCCAGTATCATCAAGATTGGGTGAAAAAATGTTTGCTGAGATTTCAGGAAACTCGTAGTTTTTGGAAGCTTGGCAACCCCTTTCAATGAAAGTGATTCTCGTCAGTCTCTGCTTGGGGCGACTTCAATAGGACACAAACCATAGTGATAGAACTTGGAACTACATTATTGTGCCAAGTTTGAAAGAGCTAGCACAAACCGTGTTTGATTTAGAGTTCCAACTACATGTATCCATATAGGAGAAAAGAGAATGAAACCTAAAAATGAAAACGGTTACTGCAAAGGAACGGTGTAACCAAGAAGAACGAAATTTGGTGAGCCAAGTGGGAATGGTGTACTGATCATTACCTGCCAGTATCATCAAGATTGGGTAAAAAATATTTGCTGAGATTTCAGGAAACTCGTAGTTTTTTGGAAGCTTGGCATCCCCTTTCAATGAAAATGATTCTCATCAGTCTCTGCTTGGAGCTACTTCAATAGGACACAAGCCATAGAGATAGAACTTGGAACTACATTATTGTGCCAAGTTTCAAAGAGCTAGCAGAAACCGTGTTTGATTTAGAGTTCCAACTACATGTATCCATATAGGAGAAAACAGAGTGAAACCTAAAGATGAAAACGGTTACTGCAAAGGAACGGTTTAACCTAGAAGAACGAAATTTGGTGAGCCAAGTGGGATTGGTGTACTAATCATTACCTGCCAGTATCATCAAGATTGGGTGAAAAAATGTTTGCTGAGATTTCAGGAAACTCGTAGTTTTTTGGAAGCTTGGCAACCCCTTTCAATGAAAGTGATTCTCGTCAGTCTCTGCTTGGGGCGACTTCAATAGGACACAAACCATAGTGATAGAACTTGGAACTACATTATTGTGCCAAGTTTGAAAGAGCTAGCACAAACCGTGTTTGATTTAGAGTTCCAACTACATGTATCCATATAGGAGAAAAGAGAATGAAACCTAAAAATGAAAACGGTTACTGCAAAGGAACGGTGTAACCAAGAAGAACGAAATTTGGTGAGCCAAGTGGGAATGGTGTACTGATCATTACCTGCCAGTATCATCAAGATTGGGTAAAAAAATATTTGCTGAGATTTCAGGAAACTCGTAGTTTTTTGGAAGCTTGGCATCCCCTTTCAATGAAAATGATTCTCATCAGTCTCTGCTTGGAGCTACTTCAATAGGACACAAGCCATAGAGATAGAACTTGGAACTACATTATTGTGCCAAGTTTCAAAGAGCTAGCAGAAACCGTGTTTGATTTAGAGTTCCAACTACATGTATCCATATAGGAGAAAACAGAGTGAAACCTAAAGATGAAAACGGTTACTGCAAAGGAACGGTTTAACCTAGAAGAACGAAATTTGGTGAGCCAAGTGGGATTGGTGTACTAATCATTACCTGCCAGTATCATCAAGATTGGGTGAAAAAATGTTTGCTGAGATTTCAGGAAACTCGTAGTTTTTTGGAAGCTTGGCAACCCCTTTCAATGAAAGTGATTCTCGTCAGTCTCTGCTTGGGGCGACTTCAATAGGACACAAACCATAGTGATAGAACTTGGAACTACATTATTGTGCCAAGTTTGAAAGAGCTAGCACAAACCGTGTTTGATTTAGAGTTCCAACTACATGTATCCATATAGGAGAAAAGAGAATGAAACCTAAAAATGAAAACGGTTACTGCAAAGGAACGGTGTAACCAAGAAGAACGAAATTTGGTGAGCCAAGTGGGAATGGTGTACTGATCATTACCTGCCAGTATCATCAAGATTGGGTAAAAAAATATTTGCTGAGATTTCAGGAAACTCGTAGTTTTTTGGAAGCTTGGCATCCCCTTTCAATGAAAATGATTCTCATCAGTCTCTGCT
This sequence comes from Urocitellus parryii, assembly GCF_045843805.1. Lineage (NCBI taxonomy): Eukaryota > Metazoa > Chordata > Mammalia > Rodentia > Sciuridae > Urocitellus > Urocitellus parryii. The sequence continues at coordinate 6,568 of NW_027554043.1, read as the reverse complement.
TGGAGCTACTTCAATAGGACACAAGCCATAGAGATAGAACTTGGAACTACATTATTGTGCCAAGTTTCAAAGAGCTAGCAGAAACCGTGTTTGATTTAGAGTTCCAACTACATGTATCCATATTGGAGAAAACAGAGTGAAACCTAAACATGAAAACGGTTACTGCAAAGGAACGGTTTAACCAAGAAGAACGAAATTTGGTGAGCCAAGTGGGATTCGTGTCCTGATCATTACCTGCCAATATCATCAAGATTGGGTGAAAAAATGTTTGCTGAGATTTCCGGAAACTCGTAGTTTTTTGGAAGCTTTGCAACCCCTTTCAATGAAAGTGATTCTCGTCACTCTCTGCTTGGGTCTACTTCAATAGGCCCACAAACCATAGCGATAGAACTTGGAACTACATTATTGTGCCAAGTTTCAAAGAGCTAGCACAAACCGTGTTTGATTTAGAGTTCCAACTACATGTATCCATATAGGAGAGAACAGAGTGAAACCTAAACATGAAAACGGTTACTGCAAGCGAACGATTTAATCTAGAAGAACGAAATTTGGTGACCCAAGTGGGATTGGTGTACTGATCAATACCTGAAAGCATCATCAAGATTGGGTGAAAAAAACGTTTGCTGTGATTTCAGGAAACCCATAGTTTTGTGGAAGCTTGTCAACCCCTTTCAATGAAAGTGATTCTCGTCAGTCTCTGCTTGGGGCTACTTCAATAGGACACAAACCATAGCGATAGAACTTGGAACTACATTCTTGTGCCAAGTTTCAAAGAGCTAGCACAAACCATGTTTGATTTAGAGTTCCAACTACATGTATCCATATAGGAGAAAACAGAGTGAAACCTAAAAATGAAAACGGTTACTGCAAAGGAACGGTTTAACCTAGAAGAACGAAATTTGGTGAGCCAAGTGGGATTAGTGTACTTATCATTACCTGCCAGTATCATCAAGATTGGGTGAAAAAATGTTTGCTGAGATTTCAGGAAACTCGTAGTTTTCTGGAAGATTGGCAACTCCTTTCAATAAAAGTGATTCTCGTCAGTCTCTGCTTGGGGCTACATCAATAGAACACAAACCATGGCGATAGAACTTGGAACTACTTTCTTGTGCCAAGTTTCAAAGAGCTAGCACAAACCGTGTTTGATTTACAGTTCCAACTACATGTATCCATATAGGAGAAAACAGAGTGAAACCTAAACATGAAAACGGTTACTGCAAACGAACGATTTAATTTAGAAGAACGAAATTTGGTGAGCCAAGTGGGATTGGTGTACTGATCATTACCTGAAAGTATCATCAAGATTGGGTGAAAAAATGTTTGCTCAGACTACAGGAAATCGAGTTTTTTGGAAGATTTGCAACCCTTTCAATGAAAGTGATTCTCGTCAGTCTCTGCTTGGGGCTACTTCAATAGGACACAAACCATGGCAATAGAACTTGGAACTACTTTCTTGTGCCAAGTTTCAAAGAGCTAGCACAAACCGTGTTTGATTAGAGTTCCAACTACATGTATCCATATAGGAGAAAACAGAGTGAAACCTAAACATGAAAAAGGTTACTGCAAAGGAACGGTTTAACCAAGAAGAACGAAATTTGGTGAGCCAAGTGGGATTGGTGTACTTATCTTTACCTGCCAGTATCATCAAGTTTGGGTGAAAAAATGTTTGCTGAGATTTCAGGAAACTCGTAGTTTTTTGGAAGCTTGGCAACCCCTTTCAATAAAAGTGATTCTCGTCAGTCTCTGCTTGGGGTACTTCAATAGGACACAAACCATAGCGATAGAACTTGGAACTACATTACTCTGCCAAGCTTCAAAGAGCTTTCACAAACCGTGTTTGATTTAGAGTTCCAACTACATGTATCCATATAGGAGAAAACAGAGTGAAACCTAAACATGAAAACAGTTACTGCAAAGGAACGGTTTAACCTAGAAGAACGAAATATGGTGAGAAAAGTGGGATTGGTGTACTTATCATTACCTGCCAGTATCATCAAGTTTGGGTGAAAAAATGTTTGCTGAGATTTCAGGAAACTCGTAGTTTTTTGGAAGCTTGGCAACCCCTTTCAATAAAAGTGATTCTCGTCAGTCTCTGCTTGGTTACTTCAATAGGACACAAACCATAGCGATAGAACTTGGAACTACATTATTGTGCCAAGTTTCAAAAGCTAGCACAAACCGTGTTTGATTTAGAGTTCCAACTACATGTATCCATATAGCAGAAAACAGAGTGAAACCTAAAGATGAAAACGGTTACTGCAAAGGAACGGTTTAACCTAGAAGAACGAAATTTGGTGAGATAAGTGGGATTGGTGTACTGATCATTACCTGCCAGTATCATCAAGATTGGGGTGAAAAAATGTTTGCTGAGATTTCAGGAAACTCGTAGTTTTTTGGAAGCTTTCAATGAAAGTGATTCTCGTCAGTCTCTGCTTGGGGCGACTTCAATAGGACATAAACCATAGTGATAGAACTTGGAACTACATTATTGTGCCAAGTTTCAAAGAGCTAGCACAAACCGTGTTTGATTTAGAGTTCCAACTACATGTATCCATATAGGAGAAAACAGAGTGTAACCTAAAAATGAAAACGGTTACTGCAAAGGAACGGGGTAACCAAGAAGAACGAAATTTGGTGAGCCAAGTGGGACTGGTGTAGTGATCATTACCTGCCAGTATCATCAAGATTGGGTGAAAAAATGTTTGCTGAGATTTCAGGAAACTCGTAGTTTATTGGAAGCTTGGCATCCCCTTTCAATGAAAGTGATTCTCGTCAGTCTCTGCTTTGGGCTACTTCAATAGGACACAAAACATAGCGATAGAACTTGGAACTACATTCTTGTGCCAAGTTTCAAAGAGCTAGCACAAACCGTGTTTGATTTAGAGTTCCAACTACATGTATCCATATAGGAGAAAACAGAGTGAAAACCTAAACATGAAAACGGTTACTGCAAATGAATGATTTAATCTAGAAGAACGAAATTTGGCGAGCCAAGTGGGATTGGTGTACTGATCATTACCTGAAAGTATCATCAAGATTGGGTGAAAAATGTTTGCTGAGATTTCAGGAAACTCGTAGTTTTTTGGAAGCTTGGCAACCCCTTTCAATAAAAGTGATTCTCGTCAGTCTCTGCTTTGGGTACTTCAATAGGACACAAACCATAGCGATAGAACTTGGAACTACATTATTGTGCCAAGTTTCAAAAGAGCTAGCACAAACCGTGTTTGATTTAGAGTTCCAAATACATGTATCCATATAGGAGAAAAAATTGTGAAACCTAAACATGAAAACGGTTAATGCAAAGGAACGATTTAACCTAGAAGAACGAAATTTGGTGAGCCAAGTGGGATTGGTGTACTTATCATTACCTGCCAGTATCATCAAGATTGGGTGAAAAAATGTTTGCTGAGATTTCAGGAAACTCGTAGTTTTTTGGAAGCTTGGCAACCCCTTTCAATAAAAGTGATTCTCGTCAGTCTCTGCTTGGGGCTACTTCAATAGGACACAAACCATAGCGATAGAACTTGGAACTACATTATTGTGCCAAGTTTCAAAGAGCTAGCACAAACCGTGTTTGATTTAGAGTTCCAACTACATGTATCCATATAGGAGAAAACAGAGTGAAACCTAAAGATGAAAACGGTTACTGCAAAGGAACGGTTTAACCTAGAAGAACGAAATTTGGTGAGCCAAGTGGGATTGGTGTACTAATCATTACCTGCCAATATCATAAAGATTGGGTGAAAAAATGTTTGCTGAGATTTCAGGAAACTCGTAGTTTTTTGGAAGCTTGGCAACCCCTTTCAATGAAAGTGATTCTCGTCAGTCTCTGCTTGGGGCGACTTCAATAGGACACAAACCATAGTGATAGAACTTGGAACTACATTATTGTGCCAAGTTTGAAAGAGCTAGCACAAACCGTGTTTGATTTAGAGTTCCAACTACATGTATTCATATAGGAGAAAACAGAAATGAAACCTAAAAATGAAAACGGTTACTGCAAAGGAACGGTGTAACCAAGAAGAACGAAATTTGGTGAGCCAAGTGGGAATGGTGTACTGATCATTACCTGCCAGTATCATCAAGATTGGGTAAAAAAATATTTGCTGAGATTTCAGGAAACTCGTAGTTTTTTGGAAGCTTGGCATCCCCTTTCAATGAAAATGATTCTCATCAGTCTCTGCTTGGAGCTACTTCAATAGGACACAAGCCATAGAGATAGAACTTGGAACTACATTATTGTGCCAAGTTTCAAACAGCTAGCACAACCATGTTTGATTTAGAGTTCCAACTACATGTATCCATATAGGAGAAAACAGAGTGAAACCTAAACATGAAAACGGTTACTGCAAAGGAACGGTTTAACCAAGAAGAACGAAATTTGGTGAGCCAAGTGGAATTGGTGTACTGATCATTACCTGCCAGTATCATCAAGATTGGGTGAAAAAATGTTTGCTGAGATTTCAGGAAACTCGTAGTTTTTGGAAGCTTGGCAAACCCTTTCAATGAAAGTGATTCTCGTAAGTCTCTGCTTGGGGCTACTTCCATAGGACACAAACCATAGTGATAGAACGTGGAACTACATTATTGTGCCAAGTTTCAAAGAGCTAGCACAAACCGTGTTTGATTTAGAGTTCCAACTACATGTATCCATATAGGAGAAAAACAGAGTGAAACCTAAAATGAAAACGGTTACTGCAAAGGAACGGTTTAACCTCGAAGAACGAAATTTGGTGAGCCAAGTGGGATTGGTGTACTGATCATTACCTGCCAGTATCATCAAGATTGGGTGAAAAAATGTTTGCTGAGATTTCAGGAAACTCGTAGTTTTTTGGAAGCTTGGCAACCCCTTTCAATAAAAGTGATTCTCGTCAGTCTCTGCTTGGGGTACTTCAATAGGACACAAACCATAGCGATAGAACTTGGAACTACATTCTTGTGACAAGTTTCAAAGAGCTAGCACAAACCGTGTTTGATTTAGAGTTCCAACTAAATGTATCCATATAGGAGAAAACAAAGTGAAACCGAAACATGAAAACGGTTACTGCAAGCGAACGATTTAATCTAGAAGAACGAAATTTGGTGAGCCAAGTGGGATTGGTGTACTGATCAATACTGAAAGTATCATCAAGATTGTGTGAAAAAACGTTTGCTGAGATTTCAGGAAACCCGTAGTTTTGTGGAAGCTTGGCAACCCCTTTCAATGAAAGTGATTCTCGTCAGTCTCTGCTTGGGGCTACTTCAATAGGACACAAACCATAGCAATAGAACTTGGAACTACATTCTTGTGCCAGGTTTCAAAGACGTAGCACAAACCTTTTTGATTTAGAGTTCCAACTACATGTATCCATATAGGAGAAAAGAGAGTGAAACCTAAACATGAAAACGGTTACTGCAAAGGAACAGTTTAACCTAGAAGAACGAAATTTGGTGAGCCAAGTGGGATTGGTGTACTTATCATTACCTGCCAGTATCATCAAGATTGGGTGAAAAAATATTTGCTGAGATTTCAGGAAACTCGTAGTTTTTTGGAAGCTTGGCAACCCTTTCAATGAAAATGATTCTCGTCAGTCTCTGCTTGGAGCTACTTCAATAGGACACAAGCCATAGCGATAGAACTTGGAACTACATTATTGTGCCATGTTTCAAAACCTAGCACAAACCGTGTTTGATTTAGAGTTCCAACTACATGTATCCATATAGGAGAAAACAGAGTGAAACCTAAAAATGAAAACGGTAACAGGAATGGAACGGTTTAACCAAGAAGAACGAAATTTGGTGAGCCAAGTGGGATTGGTGTACTGATCATTACCTGCCAGTACCATCAAGATTGGGTGAAAAAATATTTGCTGAGATGTCAGGAAACTCTAGTTTTTTGGAAGCTTGGCAACCCTGTCAATGAAAATGATTCTCGTCAGTCTCTGCTTGGAGCTACTTCAATAGGACACAAGCCATAGCGAAAGAACTTTGAACTACATTCTTGTGCCAAGTTTCAAAGAGCTAGCACAAACCGTGTTTGATTTAGAGTTCCAACTACATGTATCCATATAGGAGAAAACAGAGTGAAACCTAAACATGAAAACGTTTACTGCAAACGAACAATTGAATCTAGAAGAACGAAATTTGGTGAGCCAAGTGGGATTGTTGTACTGATCATTACCTGCAAGTCTCATCAAGATTGGGTGAAAAAAAGTTTGCTGAGATTTTAGGAAACTCGTAGGTTTTTAAAAGCTTGGCAACCCCTTTCAATGAAAGTGATTCTCGTCAGTCTCTGCTTGGGGCTACTTCAATAGGACACAAACCATAGCGAAAGAACTTGGAACTACATTCTTGTGACAGTTTTCAAAGAGGTAGCACAAAACTTTTTGATTTAGAGTTCCAACTACATGTATCCATATAGGAGAAAACAGAGTGAAACCTAACCATGTAAACAGTTACTGCAAAGGAACGGTTAAACCTAGAAGAACGAAATTTGGTGAGCCAAGTGGGATTGGTGTACTGATCATTACCTGCCAGTATCATCAAGTTTGGGTGAAAAAATGGTTGCCGAAGCTTCTAAGGAAAACTA